>NC_056741.1:801370747-801568247 GCF_019279795.1 Protopterus annectens
AGATGTCATTACATCATCCACCACAATGAGTGGTTGTCTTGAGATACAGCTGCCCTCAATCACAATTCAGCTCCAGGGGCATAGCGCTCAACATCTGCTACATAAGGTGGATGAAAATCCAACAATGTGTTCACTAGAACCTCATCTGACACAGATGGAGAGGTCACACCACATACTTTATATTTCTGACGTGTTTTATATTTGCATGCCCAATATTTCCTCTATTTTAAGGCTTTCTTCAAACAATTGATGTAGCATATAACAGATGCCTCTCTGCCATTTTGTGATTGCAAGGCCCAATATACTTTCACCTATATCCCCAGTGTATGAGTAGAGTTGTTGTCTGCTATCATAGTTTCACCAAAATATGGTAATCAACACACTGACATCTATGCAGATCCCGTGTACTGTCAATATTATCAAGTCCCAATATTTTAAGCTTTTGGCAGAATGTGCTACACTTTATATATTTCGATACTGTTCACATTCAATATTATTAATGTGATCCATGTGTATATAGATAGATAGAAAGATAGATAGATAGACAGATACATATATACATATGCATATTAAAATATGCCTGCACACACAAGCCAAAGGCAACACATGAAGTACAACTATACATTTATATTTATTTACTTATATTACACATTTTACCTGAACTTACCATTTAACAATTTGTGTTTATAACAGATGAGTACATCAGTCCTTAGGTCCTTTCTCACCACAAGTCAGGCTCACCATCAAGCTCATTCAGAACTAAGTGAAGATGCACTTTTTCTCCCCAAATGTAATATTTCAGGTATCCAGACCAAGGGTCGAAAGGAGAGCTGCATCAACATGCTCCTGAACCAATGCTCAGATGGTCTGCTGTATCACTTGGAAGCTTTTCTGTGGGCAAAGGCCCTGGTCAGAATCTTGGAGCAGACTACTAATGCACATGCATGCTTCCATTCCGATTTGTCAGAATCTTGGAGCAGACTACTAATGCACATGCATGCTTCCATTCCGATTTGTCAGAATCTTGGAGCAGACTACTAATGCACATGCATGCTTCCATTCGATTTGTCAGAATCTTGGAGCAGACTACTAATGCACATGCATGCTTCCATTCCGATTTGTCAGAATCTTGGAGCAGACTACTAATGCACATGCATGCTTCCATTCCAATTTGTCAGAATCTTGGAGCAGACTACTAATGCACATGCATGCTTCCATTCCAATTTGTCAGAATCTTGGAGCAGACTACTAATGCACATGCATGCTTCCATTCCAATTTGCCCTTCAGTCTCCAGATCACCACTGTATTATTTTTACCACTGCAGTATTGATGCATCTGAGAACTTGGCAAGGTTTGAAACATCTTACCATCATACATACATACGTGATATATGTAGAAAACCAACAAGAACATAGGAAATGCAATTATATTTCCATCCATCCATATATTTATTTAATTTCTTTATTTATTTTTTAACTATATTTATCAGCACTGGCGTAACCAGTCAGGAGGAGAAGGAAACCACACTCACTAAAATTCCAGTCTCACATAGACCTACCACGACAGCAAACCAAACACATAATCACACAAAAACATACTCGGAGGCTCTAAATAAAAATCTGCCTAAGCAGCAGAGACCTCCAAAGCGGACACCCAAGCAACCGCTACCCCAAAATAAAACACGTGCAACACATAGCTCACAAAGCCAGTGTGCTGAACAGTCACAGCCCTTAAGGCTAAACAACACACCTGATACACTTGTGATAGGTGACTCTATCATCAGGCACACTGACGTCCCACTCACCAGGCTGAACAAGGAGAAGGTCACGGTGAGCTGCCTGCCGGGCACTAGGATCTGCCACATAATACAAGCACTCAGGTCACTCCAAGGCAAGTACAAATATGACTCAGTCATTGTCCATGCTGGTGTGAATGACCTGAGATGTACCTCCCTGGACTACATGAAAAGAGACATAGAGGAGCTCTCTGAACATGTAGCCCAGGCTGGTATGACCCTGACCTTGAGTAGCATCTTACCCTCACCAAGAATGATGCCGCAGTATGAAGACAAGACTATCAATTTCAACAATTGGCTTAAGTATTGGGGTCATTCAAAGGGGATCCAATGCCTGTCAGCCTGGGATGACATGCTCGACAAGCCACGATGCTTCACTAGGGACAGCTTGCACCTGTCACCCCTGGGCTTTTGGATATTGGCAAAGGCTCTTGCTACCCCCATAGTGCCTTTTTTAGGCAAGGCTCAAAAGACAAACCCACCTCCATAGGTATCACAAGGGATAAGAAACTAAGAGTAATGCTACTCAACGCCAGAAGTCTAAACCTCAAGATGCATGCACTCGAAACTCTCCTTAGCATGGAGAACATCGATATCTGTGCAGTAACAGAAACCTGGTTCAAGGCTCTAGAGAGCACCCCAGCACTACCAGGTTATACCTTATACCATGCTTTTCGGCCCCAAAACATGGACCGAACCACAAAAGGAGGGGGAGTATCAATATTCGTCAAAGATACCCACACCTCCAGGTTGGTGGCACAGCACGAAGCATCAGAGACTATCCATGTGCAACTAACAGTGGGTAAAACTGCCTTCCAGTTTATAGCCTGCTACAGACCACCCTCCCAAACCCAGGAACCCCACTCGGCCTTCCTGAGAACACTGGAAAATATGAAGGTCTCTCCAAACACCATTTTATTGGTTGACTTCAACTACCCAACCATAGACTGGGAGCATTACTCTAGCTCCAACACCCTAGCCCAAAGGTTCCTAGAATTTATAAACTCAAATGCTATGGAACAACTTGTTACCACTCCCACAAGAGGGGAAAACATACTGGACCTGATCATCACCAACATGGGGACTCTATGCTCCAGACCAGAAGTGTATCCCTCACTAGTAAGATCAGACCATAAACTAATCTCACCGGATATTCACATCCCGACCCCACCCCATGCCCAGAAAACCACAGTGAAAAACTTCTCTAAAGCAAATTTCACACTCCTCAAAACCGAGGTGGAATCCTTCAAAGCCCCTGGGCCTGTGGATAATACGGCCCAGACCGCAAAATCCTTTATAAACACATTCTATGAACACCTTCAGGAATGCATGGATCATGCAATCCCAAACAAAACCAAGACCCAATCCTCCAAAGGCAGACGTCCTGTCTGGTGGACCCCAGCCATAAACAAACTATACAATAGAAGGAGGAAGCTGCTACATGATAGAGCAAAATCCCAAAAAGGGGAGGCATCTCTGATCAGTATTAGCAAAAAACTATGGGCACTCATAAAATCGTCTAAGGCCAGCTTCGAGAGAAAAATTGCACAGGACACTAAGGAAAATCACAAGGCTTTCTTTAGTTATGTTAGGAACCTGGGTGGGAATTCCCAGATATGCTCAGAATTAGTCCAAAATGACAAAAAATACACCAAACAAACAGACATTGCCAACATCCTAGCTGACAGGTTCAGCGCAAACTTCTCCCCCCCCCCCTCCCCACCAAAAGGGCTAATATCTATCCCAGCAGAGTGCTGCCCCCTGACATCTCGGATGCTCAGGTAAGAGCTGCCCTCTCCAAAGCAAGAAACACAGCATCAATGGGACCAGACAGTGTCCCGGGCTGCGTCCTACATGAACTGCAAGAAGAGCTAAATGCAAACCTAAAATTACTGTTCAATCTCAGCCTTACTACAGGATATGTACCCAAAGAGTGGCATACAGCAACAGTGGTCCCTCTCCACAAAGGTGGTGCCTCAACGGATCCTGGAAACTATCACCCCATAAGTCTCACTAGCTTGGTCTGCAAAACTATGGAAAGGATCATCATGGACCTTATAAATAAAGATATTGGGGACCTACAGACACTGGATCTTACCAAGTTCGGCTTTGTTAAGGGCAGATCCTGCCTCTTAAACCTGGTTGATTTCTTTGAAACTGTCACCAAGGCCATTGACAAGGGGAAGGTGGTCCACACAGCCTACCTGGACCTCGCAAAAGCCTTTGATACAATACCCCACTCGGGCATTACAGATAAGTTCACCAGCTTAAATATAAACCCCTATGTCACTATATGGGTTGCAAACTGGCTCAAGGACAGATTCCACATGGTTAGAATAGCTGGAGCCATGTCAGACTCCAAACCAGTTACAAGTGGCGTCCCACAAGGCTCAGTCCTGGGACCTCTCTTGTTCGGTATATATTTCTCGGAGGTATAGGCCAACATGGAAGGACTGTGGCTGACCAAGTTCGCAGATGACTGAAAACTGGGCGCCATAATCGACTCTCCAGCCAACACAAGCATCCTCCAAAAGGACCTCATAGAAACAGACAACTGGTGCCAGAGCCATGGCCTCAAGCTAAACGCCAAAAAGTGTGTAGTCATCCCCTTTGGCAAAAACAAAGTGCCCACAAATTACCACATAGTGGTAATCCATTAAGTACAGAAGAAATAATTAGGGACCTGGGGACCCAAGTTGATAGCAATCTCTCATTTGACAACCACGTGGCCAAAGTGGTTAGAAAAACATTTTATATAGCCCACCTAATCATGAATGGATTCACATCTAGATCAGGGGAGGTCATCGTGCCTCTTTACTCATCCCTCATCAGGCCCATAATTGAGTACAATACCCCTTTTGGGATGTACCTTACCAGACACCTGCAGCAACTGGAAAGACCCAAAAGTACCTCACCAAGAGGATCAAGGGGCTCAAACAGATGCTGTATGCTGCCCGGTTAAAGAAACTCCAGCTCTACTCAGTGGCATACCGCCTGCTCAGAGGTGATCTGTGCCTGACGTATAAAGCCATGTCCAACCCGGAATTAATGGACATGCTGCACCTCAGAAAATCCAAATCCCATCGACCTACGTGCTCAAGGGACTTGAACCTCAGCACTGAAATAAATAGGACATGCTGGAGGGACAGATTCATAACACAGAGGCTCCCTTCACTCTGGAATAAAATCCCAGTCCAGGTAAGGCAGAGTCCCTCATTGACTCTCTTCAAGAGGAATCTTGATGAGTGGATGGGAGATCGTAAGTTTACCCCAGGCATCACTTCTGTGTCACTGTTAGACAGAGGCACAGTATACTAACCTTGAAAAAGGGCATAGCAAAATTAATTTAAAATGGGTGGTGAAAGCCATACACACTCTGGCTAGGCTTATAAATGCCCTAGGGCAGATAGCCTAGTATGAACCTATGAACCTATTTACTGTTTTTAACCAGGTAATTGGGTTGGCCCCAGACTTTTCTTAAAATGATGTATAAAAGACTGCATGTATATCCCAGACTTTGTTTTCTCACTGTCAAAAGCAAAAAGGTTTAATTTGTGGATTAAAAAAAAGAAAACAGTCTATTTTACAACTTTCCCCCCTGAACTAACCGTGTTTCTGTTCCAGCTGCATCACACAGTAACAGAAATATTTTTTTCATGGTTACTTTACATTTGTACCTGTCTAAATCCAACCAGTGTAGACCAGCTTGATTTTTGTGTAACAAATCAGGTACCCTTTTCACTGAAGATCAGTTCACAGAGAAATCCTCATTGACAGAATGCTTAATCAAATGTCCAAATGACTCAATCTCTAATCCACTGGCAGCTGGAATTCTGTTACTTCAAATGGAATTGTGAATTTGGAATTAGATAAAGGGAGGTGGGGGGGCATAGCCTCCAATGTGGGGATGCTGGAGACATCACCCTTCATATGAAATGACTGTTGTTTGAACTTGAATGGCATTTCAGCCAGGTGGTTTGTCAATGAAATGGGGTGTCACTGAGAATTTTATTGACGTGGTCTTCAGTGACTTTACAGATGTATGTTTGTGTGCCAAAATATACGGCATGCTGTAGAGTGTGCCACAATATACGGCATACTGTAGAGTGTGCCACAATATACGGCATGCTGTAGAGTGTGCCTGAATATAAGGCATGCTGTAGAGTGTGCCACAATACATGGCATGCTGTAGAATGTGCCACAATATATGGCATGCTGTAGAGAGTGCCACAATATACTGCATGCTGTAGAGTGTGCCATAATATACAGCATGCTGTAGAGTGAACCACAATATATGGCATGCTGTATAGAAGTGACATGAAGAAAGGCATTGCAGAATATGTACCAGCTCTGCACATGAAATGCTTTTTTTGAGGACCAGTGCAGTATAATATTTATATTCTTATCACTTGTATATGTGGTTTCTCTGCCATTTTTTTTCTGATGACTAGTTATGAGAAATCTATCAAGGACAGGAGATGCAGTGTACTGTATGGGTAACCATCTGCAGAAATTAAAAAAAATGTTCAGTCCCTGCTGCGGTACAATTCATCATAGTGAGTTGTCCTCATAACTACCTCTCTTGTCATCACAGTCTAAAAGAAGCCTTCAGTACATCACATTTTTGTGCATTAATATTCTGAACATTTGAGTTTCTCTTTGGATTTCAGACCTGAACTGAATGAATAACTTTCTAAATAATCTGTCTCAATATATCATGCAGTTATAACAGTTATGCTATTTAGGTATGAGCAAAAGTGGTGAAATTGTGTGGCTGTGTGTGTGTGTGTGTGTGTGTGTGTGTGTGTGTGTGTGTGTGTGTGTGTGTGTGTGTGTGTGTGTGTGTGAGATGGGAAAAGTAGAAGGTCTTGAAAGGCACATATATAGCTATAATGTTTTGAAATCTATTGAGTTATTTTTCTTGTCTTTTAATGTAGGAAATCAATCCTTAATTAGTTGCCATTCTCATGAATAGAGATATTACAATGTTTTAATCTATATGTCTGTCTAGCTATGTACCTGGCTAATCTGCCTGTGTCTATTTATATGTACATTCATCTTCACTCAAACATATCTTTGTATGTAGAGGTATATGCACAGATATACACTGAAGAAGGGACTTGTTATTCCCGAAAGCTTTGTATGTTTTTAATAAAACTGCGTTTCTACAGTTCAGCATGTTTTCTGCTTTTGGACTTCTGCTGTGCTTGGATTTATTGGCTGTGGATCTTTGAGCAGTTAATAATTCATAATATTTATCATATGTAAAAGTAATACTAAAACCACATTTAGCATAAGCACATGCATAACTACAGAACATGTATTATTAAACTATAGTAAACAGAGATACAGTTCACATTCATGTATAGTGCAAGGAATGAGTCTGAGGTAGACTGAGACTCTCAGAGTGCTGTCTTCTAAAATATTACTTATATTTTCATAAGTATCAGTGCTGCTGGTGTGCAGTAATGCATCACTGGGGATTTACTTCAAGATTTTATCTTACATCAAGAAATTTGCACTTTTAGTAAGTTTGTACATTCAGATGAGCTGTCCGAACCTTAAGCAAATTTAGCAGGAACAAGGTGCAAAAGAACAGCCATTTTTGTTATACTAATACTGCAAATGAAAGCCAATTATGCACTTACTCGATGAAATTCAGGGGCATGAATAAATCCGCAAACCCTTCCCCAGACAAGACAATGAACAGCTACAGCAAGACTGCATTACACAGAGGGAATAAGACGGACATCTAAAAATCTCACTAGTATTTCTCCCTTGAGGCCTCATAAGGTTGGAGTTTGAAAAGTCTAACTGCACTCTGGGGAAACATTATTAATATTTTTGGAGCATTGATAGATGTTTTATGAATTACTTGTACATGGCAGAACAGTAGCAGCTAAAATTCCTCTATAACATTGGTGTTTGTTGGATCTAGCAATTAACAGCCTTTCAAAACAAAGTTAGAATTCATAGCCTTATATTCTATGGCAAAGACTCTGGCAAATTACAAAAATGCTTTAATAAGGTGTCCAAAAGGCTTAGCAAAAATGGAAAAGTGACTTTATGGGAATATTTTGCTTTCTTGTCCAGGTAGAATATTAATGTTGCTCAGTTTCAGTTTTGTTGTCAGCTTATACAGTTTTGTCTTTAAGATCATAAAATAAATTAAATGGTTGAAAGGTTATAACAATGCCAGGGTTGAAATATTTACCATTAATTTGCACAGTAAAGATAAAATAGTATTGTTTAGGTTGAAAAGCAGGATCATACTGCCTAGACCCTGAGACAAGCCAAATTAACAGTCAATGCCTCCAAGAGACAGTTGGGTATAACAGAAATAAAATATGTAGGCTTATAATCGGTAGGTGTATTGCTAGGTTCCAGAAGAAATAAAACTTGAATCTGTAAGAAACTTGCCTATTCCTGAAACCAAGGAGAAAATTAGAGCATTTTAAGATTAGCATTTTTATTGTCTGCTGGCTGCCATCTTTGTTTTAAATTAGAAAGAAAAAAATAAAATACCTAAAAGCATGTGACAGTTTTAGGATATTATACTCTTATCCACTGAGTGACGGAATCTTTTTTCTAATTTGTGGAATGATGTTAAAAAATAAACTTATAATAAGACTCAATGAGTAAACAGTATAATTGCTTCAATTGCAATGGCTGGAAATGGTGAAATGCAAAGTGTGGATGTAACTGAATGCAAGAATGCAAACCAAAAGGCAAAAAAGTCACAAAGGCAAAGCATTAAGTAAAGACTACAAGAATGACCCAGTCACCCTAGAGTCTTCACTGTGTAGTAGCTTAAACCTCCTGTAGTGAAGACTCATGAGATATTATGCAAATGACCCATAAAGGATATACCAGTGTTTCAGTTATAGGGTTTCAGAATGCCAAAGACTTTTTACTTTTGAAATCTTTACTGGTGCACCATGGCAAATAAAGCTAAAATACATTTCCTTTTGTGTGGTCCTGGTTCTTTCCATGTGTTCCAGCTTTATAATACACTTCCTGTTGTATGGTTGTGGTTCTTTCCATGTGTTCTGGTGCAATAGGCATCATCACTTACAGCCTACTTGTGAGTTGTATGATACATTTAAATAGAGTTGCCTTGCCTTTCCAAATTTCTGTGGCAACAGCTAATAGTCAGTGAGGGTGCCTTCCATATCACAATGCAAAAGGACTAATCCTTTTTAAGGCTTGCAGTACTTTTCTAATGGCAAACAGAAGGTATGGTACTAACTGATCCAAGGGTTTCCAATCTTCCTCAGAAACTTCTTTCAGTATAAACTTTAATGTTTGATTAAAATGTTTTAGTAACCCAATCATCAGAAGACGGCATACATGGCTTCTGCACAGCTTAATGTTAAAGTAATGTCACAGTTGCTACATTATTCTGGAAATAAATAGAGCTTTTGGTTTGCATGTATTTCCTTTGATATCCCTATTCGAGAAAACTATGAGAGTAATCCCATAGCTATGGATTTTTCTTTAGAATTACATAGGGAAAGAGCCTAATTTGCATAGCCCAAAATAACATAAATGTATCAAAATCCATTGCTGAGTTTATCAATGTCATCAATGTCCATAGCAATATGTTTGCATGGCATCTATAAAATGAGCATTGGAATCAAATGATCTTTAAAGGCTTTGAGAGGAGCTGCCTTCTTTTTTCCTCAAATAATTTTTTTATTTTCAATTAAAATAACATTTAAATAATATTTTTAAATATTATTTTAAACAGCTATATACAATATTTACAATAGCCTGAATTTCAGTTATATACACTGTATGTTATTAAATATAGAATTAACAGATCAGTTATCAGAGGTACAATATTGATTATTGCAGAGTGTCCAACAAAGATATAACTTTCTTCCAAGGATTATTTACCAGTGGCCTGGGATACATTCGTAGTTCTTTGATTTTTATTTCCATCGATGCAGTTGTCTTCAGTAAAGTGTAGAATTCTTCCAAAGTCGGGGGTGTATTTGAATTCTACCTTCTGGTTATGCATTTCCTAGATATAGCATGTATTGTCCATAACAAATGCATATTTGTCTTATTCAGGCAGGGACCTTCATTTACATTTAGTATAATCAATAGTTTAGTTAAGGTAAAGGATTCATTAAATAAAGCTTGTAAAAAATGATTGATTCCATTCCAATATGATTTAATTTTTTTTACATTCATAACAAAATATGAATCCAGTCTGCTTTATTTGACATTTCACACCTCCAACAAAAAACATTTGTAGTAGTACTGATCTTTTTAATTGCTAATGCTCTATGTAAGTATTTCCAGTTAAATATTTCCCACTACTGTGTGTTAGAGGTGCAATTAACTGATAGTAAGATATTAGTTTTAATTTCTTCTGTTAACTGCAATGACTGACCTTTTGTTAAGAACTGCCAGTATGATGGTTTGGGAATTGTTTTATATGTTATTAATTCTTTATATAGATTTGAAATGGAATTTTTCTTTTCACAACTATTATATATAAATTCATACAGAAAACTTATTAGATTTGGAATATCTTTAAATGAGGAATTATTAATTAATCTGCATAAATCTTGAGTGTACATAAAAATGCTTTGTAAGGTTAACCAGTCCTGTGTTGGAATATTGTGAGCAGTTTTTATCATATGTATATCTAAAACATTTAATTTATTTACACATTGAAATCAGCATAATAATCCATTTTGTTCCCAGGAGGTTATTGTTTCCCTATATATTTTGTGAGGAACGTTCTTAGTGATGGTAAATGGGGTTAAAAGGTCAAACCAAAGTTTTAGATCTATGTTTGCATTGATACATTTCCTAAAGGAATTGCTGTAATGATTAATCAGTGTTGTTTTAAAAGGTTTTGTTATATTATATTGTATACTTATGCATAGTACGTACCAGGATTTGTTTGATTTGTCTACTATTCATTTTTTTAACAGATTAAATTCATTTGTTAATATAGCTGTTGTTAATTCTTTCCAGTTGGCAAAATAATTTGGGTTTATCCAGTCTATGGTAGTTTTAAGCACAGATGCTTTTATATATGTTTTTATTTCTGGGAAGTTCAATCCTCCTTGTTTCTATGGTCTAATGTGATGAGTTAGAGCTACTCTATTCTTTTTGGGATACCATAAAAGTTTTATTAAACATGCGTTTATTTCTTTAAGAATGCATCTTTCAGGAATTAGCTGTATCGCTAATGCTACATATAGTATTTTTGGCAATAAGACCATTTTTATTAATTACAATCTGTCTTCAAAAGTTAATATAATTTTGTTCCACTTTTCTATATATATTTTTATTGTTTCAATGTTTTTATAATTTATTAATATTGTTTTGTTTATATTTTTGCATAACACTATTCCTAAATAATTTAACGTAAGTTCTTGTTTTCCTATGATGGATTTATCTGTAACTTGTAGTTCTTTTTTCTTATTTAAAAATAGAAATTTTGATAAGTGTAGACCTGAAATCTTATAAAATTTCTCCATTACTTCTTCTAGCTCTCCTAATGACTCTCTGGAGTTTCATAGGGTTAATAAAATATCATCAACAAAAAGCATTATTTTAGATATGTACTGGTCATAGACTTCTATTCCTTTTATTCTTGGATTATTGTGTATTATTTCTGCAAGTATTTCTATAGCCAAAGCAAATAAAATAGGATAAAGGGGGCATCCTTGTTTAGTACCTTTCGTTATATGGATAGATTATGAGGTCTTCTTTACTCATATAATCTATAAGAGTAAGTATCCTTTTAATATTATCATGTGTGTGCCTGTTATATAAAAATCCAGTTTGATCATTATTAATTGTCTTTGAAAGTGGGATTTTCATTCTGTTAGCTAGGATTGACATGAATATTTTGTAATCATTATTCAGTAATAATATAGGTCTGTATGAGGTGTAAAGGTCTGATTGTTTATTATCTTTTAGAATTGGTGTTATGAGAAAATATTTCCATGAGGGTGGTATTTTTTGCTTCTGACTGGACTTCTAGCAAACTTTTATGAAAAGGGGAGATTACTGTTGAAGGGAAGAGTTTATAAATTTCCATAATTATACCAGCTATTCCTGGAGCTTTGTTAGATTTACTTTCTTTTATCTTGTCAACAATTTCTTTGTAGGATATAGGTTTTTGTAGGTCTAGTTTTAAGTTTTCGGGAATTTTTTTTATATCGATAAGGTTTGTATCTAAGTTTATTTGGTTGGTATCTAAATCTTCTTTTTTGAAGTGTTCCATATACTACAACCAAAATGCTTCAAGGATGTCTCCTATATCTGATACTTTTTTCCCTTTCTCTTCACGATATATATACTACTAATGTTATTTGCTTTAGATTGTATTTTAATTCTTGTAGATAAGTTATGTAGCTATCTGGGGGAGGTGGCTAATGGGTTTATTTTTAATTTTTCCAAGGCTAGACAAGTTTTGTGTGTTAAAATTTCATTATATTTTTTATTTAATTCCTCTATTTCTTTTTTGACTTCTGGACAATTCTGATTTTTTTTAGATTTTGCTGTCAAGAGTCTGGTTTGCAAGTCTAATGATTCAGATTCCCACTCCCTAACTTTGTTTTTGTACCAGCTATGGGTCTTACCAAATAAATACACTTTTAATGAGTCCCAAACCATGACTCTACTGATTTCTGTTGTATTATTAATTTCAAGAAATAATTGTAGTTCTGACAACATCCAGGATCTGAATTCTTTAATTTTCATGATATATGATGGAATTCTAGTTGAGAGGATTAAAGGTTTAAACTCCATTTGGAGCTTAATTATCAGAGAGTCATGATCTGAGAAGGGGCATGGAACTATTGAGAAGTTGAGGATTTTTGTTTGTAAATCTTGAAATACAAATAATTTGTCTATTCTGGTTTGTGTTCCAAATCTATGGTCTTTATGGGAAAATAATAAAGATTTATCATCTTTTACTTTAAAAGTGTCTATTAAATGAAATGAATCAATCCATCTTTTTAAGGATTTTTAAATTGTTGCTATGCGAAAAGACTTCTTGGTGGTTTCAGAAGCTTCTAAGGTACAATTAAAGTATCCTCGCAATATAAGATTTCCTTTATAATTGTTGGAAATAAAATCTAGGTGTTTTTTAACCATTCCTGCTCCAATTCCTGGGAACCAATATAGATTATTTAAGGTCCATACTCTGTTATTAAATTTAATTATAACAAATGCTAGTAGACCTTCTTTGTCTTCATATTTATAAATAACTTTTGGAGTGATTATGTTTTTCTTCCAGAGAATTGATACTCATTTTGTCTTTGTTCTTTAGGAGGATTGAGCTAGGACTGTATAGTCCTTAGGGTTCCAAATAAAGCTATCATTATTCTTAAAATGTGTTTCCTGGAGGAATGCTACTTGTGCCTTATTTAGATTTAAATATTTTAGTAAGTTTGATCTTTTATTTGCATTATTTAAGCCATTAGTATTTAATGATAAGAATATTAAATCCATTTCAAGTTATTGTTGGAAGAAACATTTTGCTTCTTTTTTTTATTTTGATTATAGTAGTTATACCATATTCTCTGATAACACTGAATGTTATTTTTATGTGTGTAAACTTGGGAGTGTAATTTAATGTTCTTTTTTCTTTAAATACAAGTAGGGTAAAATTCTGGTCAGGCTTTAAAAAAGTACTTCTACAAAACATTAATTCTAAAGTATCAAATACAAGTAAATATGAATTTGCCATTTTAGTACTTAATAAATAAGCACCTTGATACACTGGAAAATATTAAAGTACAACCCAACACCCTAATAATGGGTGATTTCAACTACCCCACCATTAACTGGGAAAACTACTCAAGTACCAACTCTTTTGCTCAATGTTTTCTGGAAATCATCCATTTCAATGCCTTGGATCAACTTATCCACACCCCCACCAGGGGCAGCAATATCCTAGACCTGGTCATCACCAACATGGGCGACCGGTGTTCCACACCAGAGGTCAGCTCCTCGTTGGTCATATCCGACCACAAGCTAATCACCCTAGGCATCCACATCCTGCTCCCATCCCCCATTAGGAAAACAACTGTAAAAAATTTCTCCAAAGCCAACTTCACGCTTCTTAAGACAGAAGTGGCAAACTTCATGACACCCATGCAGATGGACAATAGAGGTATGACTGCTGAATCCTACACAAATGCAATTTATAAGCACTTACCCAAGTGCCTGGATCGTGCTATCCCTAACAGAACTAAGATGCTATCCTCCAAAAAAAGGAAGCCAATCTGGTGGTCTTCTGCCATAAATAAACTCTACAACAGAAGAAAGAAACTGTTGTAAAAAAAGAGTAAAATCCCACGATTGGAGGAACTCCCTGGTCAGCCTTAGTGAGAAGCTGAGATCCCACATAAAATCCTCCAAAGCTAGTTACGAAAACAAAATCGCCACTGATTCTAAAGACAACCACAAAGCATTCTATAGCTATGTCAAGAATCTCAATGGCAACACTCAGATCTGCTCTGAGTTACCGCACAATGACACTAAATATACAGAACCAACTGATATTGCCAACATCTCGGCAGATAGGTTCAGTGCTAACTTTACCCCCCTCTCACCCCCTAAAGGGCCCATCTTTATACCGGAAGAATGCAAAGTTCCTGTAATCTCGGCTGCACAGGTAAAAACCTCACTCTCCAAAGCCAAGAACACAGAATCCATGGGACCTGACAACATCCCAGGCTGCCTTCTACATGAACTACAGAATGAACTGGCACCCCACCTAAGTACCATGTTCAATCATAGCCTCACCTCAGGCTTTGTGCCCATTGAATGGTGCACCATGACAGTTATCCCACTCCACAAAGGGGGGGGCCTCAACAGACCCTGGGAACTATCACCCCATTAGCCTAACGAGCCTGGTCTGCAAGACCATGGAACGTATCATCATAGAACTCATAAACAAAGACATTGGAGATCTCCAAACTATGGTCCCCACACAGTTTGGGTTTGTAAAAAGCAGATCATGTCTCCTAAACCTGATAGACTTCTTCGAAGCAGTCACCACAGCTATAGATAAGGGTAAGGTGGTTCACACAGCCTATCCAGATCTCGCCAAGGTGTTCAACACCACCTCCCACTCTGGAATTATAAATAAACTCACTAAATTGGTATAAATCCCTATGTCACAAGATGGGTTGCCAACTGGCTTACTGACAGAACCCACACTGTGAAAGTAACAGACTCCAAATCAGACCTCAGACCCAGTGACAAGTGGAGTACCACAGGGTTCAATCCTGCGTCCTCTCCTGTTTGGTATCTACTTTTCTGTTACAGGCTAACATGGAAGGTCTTTGGCTAACTAAATTTGCAGATGACTGCAAACTAGGAGCCATAATTGAAACTCCTAATGATGTGGACATCCTACAAAAGGGCCTCACTGAGACAGATGCCTGGTGTCAAAGCCATGGTCTCAAGCTCAATGCCAAAAAGTGCATTGTCATCCCCTTTGGTAAAAACTCTGTACCCATGAACTACCACATAGGTGGTAGCCTACTTAACACTGAATGTGTGATAAGAGTCCTTGGGACACAGGTGGACAGTAGTCTCTCCTTTGATAATCACATCGCCACAGTGGTCAGGAAATACTTCTACGTGGCACACCTCATCACAAAAGGGTTCTCATCCAGAAAAAAAGAGGTAATTGTTCCCCTCTACTCATCACTCATTAGACCCATTATAGAGTACAATGCCCCTTTTGGTATGTACCTCACAAGACATCTACAACAACTGGAAAGGCTGCAAAAATACCTCACAAAGAGGATTACTGGCCTCAAAGAGATGCCGTACACAGACCGACTCAAAAAACTCCAGCTTTACTCCGTTGCATATCGCCTACTCAGAGGCGATCTCTGCCTAACATACAAAGCTATGTCAAACCCAGAGCTGTTGGACATGCTCCACTTAAAGAAATCACAATCCCTCCGAGCTACATGCTCTAGGGACCTAAACCTTGTCACCACAATAAACAAAACATGCTGGAGGGATAGATTCCTGCACCAGAGACTTCCCATACTCTGGAACAGACAACCTATCTATGTCAAGCAGAGTTCCTCATTAGCACTCTTCAAGAAAAATCTTGATGATTGGATGGGTAATAGGAAATTCAACCCAGGGATCACTTTTGTGGTTCTGCTTGACAGGGACACAGGAAAATAATTTTCTTGGGTGGCGAAAGCCAGGGTACCTTTTTGGCTAGGCTTGTATAGGCCCTAGGGCCAATAGCCTAGTACCTACCTATGAACCTATGAACCTATGAAACATGGAATGAAAGTCATTCCTAATCCAATAGATAAAGATAGATCTATTGGATTATCACTCATACCTTTAACCAACAATACCAACCGAGCTCCATATGTTAAATTATTATATGGAGATTTTTCTTAAAAGAGATATGAAATTCTATATTATTCTATTATTGTTCTATAGTATTTTATATATCAGGATGGAATGTTAGTAGTGTAAACAATTATTAAGTTGACTTAGAAAATATCCAATATTTAGTTACCCTTAAGAGATCCCAAACATGTCAGATATGTTATTTTGGGTAAATTAAATGCAACAGAGGAGCATACATGAAATAAGCCAATAACAAATAGATTATTACTAAAATAATTTGACTAAAAAGGCTCTGCAGGAGACAATGAGTGATTACCAATGAAATATGAATTTACTGTAGGTGTACTGCCTTCCTTTACTTTTCCACTCTTCAGCTCACCATCTGCAACTTACACTTATGAAAAGACATGGCTTATCAGTTGTTAAGAAAATGCATAACTGCAATGTGCAAGCTTAGATGCATTTAGGGTTAAAAAGAAATTAATGCATTTATTCTGCTTATTCTGTGTGAAATATGTGCAGCTGCAGGAAACCTTGATAAGAGAACAATTGACGCTTGAAAGTCTACCATAATCAGCAGAATGTGTATTCAGGCCAGGCCAGGGATGTATCTTTACCCTAGGCAAATGTATCATATCAAGAACTGAACAGCCGAAGAAGTGTGAGAAACAAAGGTGGGCTGAAATAGCCCAAGGCCAGGTTGTTTTTCTCAAAGATGTTTTTGCAAGACAGCAATTTTCTGACTATGTTAGCAGTAAATCTAACAATGTCTTCTTTTCTGATCATGTCAGCAGTTAAACTAACAATATTTTCTTGTGTACATGCAGAGAACTGTATAAGAATAGCATGCTGAACTATGGAAAATCAGATAAACCTTGTACCTACATGCTTTGTCTCCTTGCTGCAAGTAATAAAGGGTGCCTTACTTGAACCTTACATGTATTGATCTTTGTGTTTTCCTTTACAGATTGGTCCTTTGGACCGGAATCCCTCACTTCACCTCGGATCAGATGGTCAGGTGGCTGAAACTGTATGGGGAAGAAACCAAATCGGTTCTTCTTATGTGAAAAGTCCTCCGACTGAATTGTCGTCAAAAGAGGCCAGCCACTTTCTGATCCTCGACTGAAAGATGGGTTTTCCACGAATCAGCGATCAGTCATGTGGGCTCAGGTAAGGTGAATCTACTTTTTCTGTTTCAAGATCAGGGACTGGATGTGTATTGTTTCTGTCAGATTGTGTTTTCTTACAGTCAGGGATAGAAAAGGTGCAATCTTGTCATAGATCAGGTGAAACAGATCAGTAGGCTTTAGACAGTCATTCTGAAGAGACTTTAACAAAATCCGTGGTACCACGTAAAATCTGAAGGCATCAGGTAATATTTTTCTGAACAGTCTACATAGCAAACAAAATAGGGAAAAATGGGTAATAATTGTACTAAGACACCCAGAAATTCACCGTTAACGGAAGATGCAAAATATATGCAGTCACAGCACACAGACAATATTAAATAGTTTTCAAAATGGGTTATTAAGTATGAATTTGACGGAAAATTAGAAAAATCCTCACTTATCAAACTTTTCAAACAACTCAAAACTGATTCTAAGGGTCAAGTTAAAAAACAACGACAGGTAGGAATTCCCCAGGCACACAGGTGGCTGGAGGAAGCAAACCACAGAGACCAGAAGAACAAAAACTCAAAAACAATGTTTTTAGATAAAGAAGACAATAACTTGGTAGTGGCATCGACACCTCCGCCTCCCCCTTCTCTGCCAGAGTATGGAGCAAGTGGACAGATTGACCCACCCCTGTTATATCCTATGCTCACTAGAGAAAGAGACTTTATAAAATTTAAACTAGCAAAAGTTAGAGATCCCATCGAAACTAGGTCCCGAACGAAGGGAAATAATCAAGAAGAAGGCTCCAAATTATGGCAGGTAGTTAAGGATACACAACCTGTAGAAGAAGAAATATGCCCACTTATAGAAGTTCCAAACCCTCAAGCAGGACAGGAAGATCAGGCTCCAACTATGTTAGTGTATCGACCCTGGATATCTGGAAAGCTACAGAAGGGATTCCCCATCCGAAATTTAATTTCAAAACATTTTCAGAAGATTTACAAGAAATGAGGCTAAGTTATAACTTAAATGGGGAAGAGATAGAAAAAGTAGTTCGACAGATTGTAGGACCAGATTGGTACATGATTTGTGGCAACTGGAATCCTCGTGACACTGCACAAAAACCCCTTCCACACAGCAGCGCAGAATTAGACACTAGAGTGAAGGGACTTGCAGACCGCATCTCTGAGAAATGGAAACCTAGAGCAGACTGGACTTGCATTAATCAATGTGTCCAGCAGGAGGGTGAATCAGTTGACCAATATTTTGCTAGACTGTTAGAATGTTAGAATGTTTTAACAACCACTGTGGAATGCAGGTTCCTGAAGATCAAAAACAAGATTCCCCATATGAACAGCAATTGAAGAATGCATTTCTAAAAGGTAGTAGTACACCTATAAGCAGCTTCATTACAAAACACATGGTTGACCATCAAACTAGTAGATTACATTCACTACTCAAATATGCTAGACATGCTGAAAGGCATTTTAATAGCAAAAAGAAGAAGAAGACTCAGGTATTTTCCATAGAAGATGGAGCAGAAGTTTATGTAGTGCACCCCAGGAAAAAGGGCAGGAAAAATACACAGAAAGGTAAGCAGTCTGATCAACGATCAGAAGACTTTGAAGGATGCAAGAAAAGGGGAGAATGTTTTAAATGTGGCAAAAAGGGACATTTGGCAAGGGATTGCAAGAAAAATAAGAAACCAACAATGGAAGATAAAGAAGGTGAGGACTGACTATATGATAGTCAGGAATCACAAGAAGAGACCAATAGAGAAAGGACAAATGAGGATGTGAAAAGGGTAATAGAGGAAGTACAAGAAATCAATGATGGTACAGAAGAAGATGAAGTACTAGATTTAGCTTTATTGAGCCTGGAGCTCTATTTAGCAGATACAAAACCGGAAGTCACACTTTTAGTGGAAGGCAGTAAAGTTAAATTTTTGTGTGATTCGGGGGCATCACGGACCCTGATACACCCCTCCAAATTACCAGACAATTCAGAGTCATCTGATTACATATTGGTCAAAGCAGCAAATGGGCAGCTATACCGGGAGCCCCTCTCCCACAATATCACCATAACAGATCTTGTTTCAGGATTAACACAAATAAGTAAGGTTGTAGCTTCTGCAAAATGCCCAGTAAATCTCTTGGGCAGGGATCTTATGCAGTTATTTGGCATAGCGGTGGTTCCAAGTATGCAGAGCATGGAAGCGCAGTGACAAACTGACACCTTTTTGGTTCAATCGGGGAGTGAAATATTTTATTGGTACAGTCATGACCTGGTTACGACTGGTCCAAGGACTGTGACCAAAGAACTGATGAACGTAGCCGTCAGTAAGTTCCCCTCCCAGGACATTGATAAAGAGCACCTGCTGCATTGCACCCTATATTTTTGTAACACACCAGGGCCTGATAATGAGTATGAAAAAGAACTATTTAAGCATTGTACAAACAGACTGGTACTGAGAAACTTATACTGGGATGCAGAAGGGAATAGTGTAGCCAGCTGTTCACTGCCCCAGGAGTTTTTGCCACTTTATAAATCCAATCGACTACCACATGTAAGCTTGACCAAGAACAAAAACATACGGTGGGCAGACCTAGGGGAGAGAGTTACAAGATGGGAAAAACAAACAGAACTGGAGTTGTCAGAACAGGGAATACAAGTGCAGAAATTGAACTGGGTGGCTCAGGCTAACCCAGCTGTACATCTGCAGTCTCGCGGAGACAGCTGATGGATACTCCTACTGACAGAAGAAGAAAATGCCTTACGAGATATACCAGAGACCCTCTGGTCAGCAGGAAAATCAGATGTAGGATTTATCCGTACTGCAGGTCCAGTTAGTATTACACCAAAATCAGCGTTTAGACCACAAAAAAGACAGTATCCCTTAAGAAAGGATGCAGAGGCAGGAATAAAACCTATTATAGCAGCATTACTTAAGGAAGGGGTGCTAGTAGAATCCCCTGATTCTCTGTGTAATACACCTTTATTTCCAGTCAAAAAAGCCAATGGAGAATGGCGTATGGTTCAGGATTTGCAAGCTGTAAATGACACAGTAATACCAAGGGCACCTATGGTGCCGGATCCACACACCTTGTTGAATGACTTAAAACCTCAACAAGAATATTTCTCTGTGGTAGACATTAGTAATGCATTCTTTTCAATACCAATACACCCAGACAGCCAGTATTGGTTTGCATTCACGTTTCAGGGAAAAAGATACACATATACCCGATTACCACAGGGATATTGTGAGAGCCCTACTATGTTTTCACAAGAATTGTCAAGTAACCTGGCAGGATTTAACCCACCAAGGGGTAGTCAGGTCTTACTTTATGTTGATGACATTCTATTAGCAGCCCCCACCCTGCAGGATTGCAGGGAAGACACAGTAGCACTTTTACGATTTCTAGCTGCTGAGGGACACAAAGTGAGTAAGAACAAGCTGCAACTTTGGAAAAAACAGCTAAAGTACTTGGGATATGTAATATCCAAGGGAAGTAGAACTTTAGATGAGGACAGGAAGGTGGCAATTTTGCAGGCACCAAAGCCCACCACCAAGAAGGAAATGATGTCCTTCTTGGAAACGACTAATTTATGTCGGAGCTGGATTCCAAACTACGCTTTGGAATCTGCACCTTTAACTGACCTTATTTACAAGAAACCTATGGCAGTGCAGAACTTGTTACAGTGGACAACGGAGGCAGAATCTGATTTCTGTAAGCTGAAACAGTTACTAGCCTCCTCTCTAGTACTGGGTTTGCCTAATTACCATAAGCGTTTTTTCCAGATCGTAGATTGCAAGCAGGGTTATATGACATCAGTACTAACACAACAACATGGGGATAAGCAATGCCCCATAGCTTACTATTCATCAAAATTAGACCCAGTGGCATGATCTTTGCCACACTGTGTGCAGGCAGTAGTCGTGCAGCAATGGCAGAGCAGGCTTCGGCTTCAGTAGTCTTGTTTCACCCACTCACTCTAAGGGTAACTCATGCAGTCGCGATTATTTTATTACAAGAAAAAGTAGCATATCTCTCTCCTGCTAGGCATCTCTCCTGCATGACCATATTGTTGAGCCAACCTCATATGACAATTGAATGATGTATGACCTTAAACCCTTCTACCCTGTTCCCAACTCCTGCAGACGGCACACCACATCGCTGCCTGCAAATAATCGAGCAGAAGACATTACCTAGGAAAGACCTCACGGATGTCCCCTTGGATAATGCCGAGGTGACATACTATGTGGATGGCTTGTGCAAAAGGGGTCCTGCAGGACAGAACCTAGTAGGATATGCAGTAGTCTCTGATACTGAAGTTATAGAAGCAAAATCTTTACCGCATCATTTATCCGCGCAGGCAGCAGAATTGATTGGTCTGACATGAGCATGTACCTTAGCAAAGGATAAGTGTGTAAACATCTTCACTGATAGCCAATATGCTTTTTTCACTGTACATGTGTTTGCACAACAGTGGAAAAACCGAGGAATGATAACATCTACTGGCAAACCTATAAATCATGTGCAGCTTATTTTAGACCTCTTAGAATCCATTCAATTGCCTCGAAGGGTAGCTATTTGCAAATGTACAACTCATACTAAACAACAGGACATAATTTCAAAAGGTAATGCAAGAGCTGATGCAGCTGCAAAACAGGCAGCTACAGAGGTATTCCTTCTAGATAAGGAATTACAACCCTCTGAAACCTTGAATTTAGATATGTTAAAAACAATGCAGACACTCACTATGCAAGCAGAAAAATAGCGACGGATAAAACGAGGAGCAATCCTCGAGAAGGGGCTGTACATCTCTAAGGAGGGGAAAACCAATACTACCCTCTAACTTACTCCACTATGCGGCATTGCTGAGCCATGGGCAGTGCCATGTCTCAACAGGGGGGATGGTACAGTTGGTGAAACAGGTGTTCACAACATACAGATTTACAAACTATTCTAAAAAATTTTGTTTAATGTGTCAAATCTGTAACAAACATCATGCACAGTGGGTGATAAATCGTAAACAAGGGAGTTTTCCCACACCACCATATCCATTTCACACTATCTGTATGGATTTCATAGAACTCAACAAATGTGAAAACAAGAAGTACTGCCTTGTCATTATAGATATGTTCTCCAGGTGGGTGGAAGCTTTTCCAACTAAAAATCCGGATGCAGCTACAGTAGCAAAGGTACTTGTTAAGGACATTATTCCTAGGTTTGGTATTCTGGAAAGAATCTATAGTGACAACGGTACACACTTTGAAAATCAAACCATACAGCAGCTGAGTAAGTTTTTTGGTATTTTTCTTAAAAGTCATTGCGCATATCATCCGCAGTCTGCAGGGCTGGTTGAAAGGCATAATGGCATACTGAAAGGCAAACTAAGGAAATTGATAGCTGAAACAGGAAAAACCTGGCTGTATTGTTTACCCTTAGCATTATTGAGCATGAGAACTGTCCCTACAGAAAAAGGACTGACTCCTTTTGAATAGCTGTATGGAAGGGCTTATTACACACCCCAGTGGAAACCTCTCATGTCATCAGACCAGGAAGCTGATTTTACACTAGCTGAATATATGAAAAAGTTGTTGAGTTCTAAACATCTGCTGCAGTTTAATTCTGTTTCAGGTCAGAAGCAAGCCGAAACATTGAAAGTGACAGTGACGCCAGGAGACTGGGTGTGGATTAAAATCGTGAAGCAAAAGAACTGGGCATCGCCAAAGTGGGAAGATCCCCACCAGGTGCTTCTTTCAACACCTACTGCAGTCAAGATAGCAGAAAGGGCTTCGTGGATACACCTGACGCACTGCAAGTTGATGAGAAACTTCGAATTGGACAAAGACCTTACCTCTCCATCGGGACCATAAGCACAAAAGTCTGGCTACAAAGGGGAGTCATATCAATAGAAACTGATCCGTCTCAAACCCAGTGAAGCAATCATCAGTGCTAAGGTCCTGTAGGGCAGAGAGTAAGATCACGTGTCCTGAACCAAAATGACTGAGTCAAGAGAGATTGAAATACATCCTTTTGAAAGAACTAGAGAAAACGGGAATGCAGAACAACCGTTTCCACAGAAGTATTACATGACCATCCTGTTGACTGTACTGGTAACAATAATCTTTTTATTGTGGCCATTTCTTTTCTCAGCCATGCAAGTAGAATTAAATAAGCGTGCAGAGTGGCACCCAAATTTCAATACCTACCAGGCAATCAAATACGTGTATGCTGAAACCTTTAATGTTTCGAATTGCTGGGTCTGCACATCTCTACCAACAGCATATGGGGGTTACTGCTAACTTCAGTTCCCCTAGGGGCTAATAAGACCTGGGAAAACCTAATTCATGACACATCGAATGTCACATCAAAAGATAAAGTAGCATTGCACTTGTCTATTCGTCAAAAAAGAACTGTGTGTTTTTATAAGAATGATACAGTCAAGGTAGGATGAAGCCATTGCAATGCAACAGTTCCCTATAGATGCTACACTAAACCTAATAACATCGGATCCTATTGCAACATGAACTATGATTCATTTGTTGAACTGATGCATAGGACAATTGAAGAAGTAAAACATGATACTGTTCTCTACAAACAACTGTCCATAATTATCAGAAAAATGTTTCACGCAGGACAAGGGTATGTTTATAGTAAAGTTACTACTAAAGTGGAAGATTGTTACTTTATATGTGGAAGAAAAGCATGTAAATGGCTACCCAAAAACTGGTCCAGTAGCTGTTTTTTGGGGTACCTGGTTCCAGCCATACAACACACTGCAGTTTTACCTCAAGGGAAAATTCAGAATGTCTGAGAAATCAAGAAGCCTGCTAATCCAGTGGGACAAATCAATGCATCCTGGAAATACCATCATGACTTAGACCCTGAGAATAACAAAGGACTATCGCACATGGATCTGGGTGATGATGTCATATCGTGGGCAGGCATATTACCATCATATGGAGCAACAAAATCAATCTGGGAGCTGAAAAAACTATCTAAACTTCTTGAAATACTGAGTAATGCAACCTTTTCTGCCTTAAAATTGGTAACCGATGAACTGACTGCCATGAGAACAGTGGTACTTCAAAATCGCATGGCTCTTGACTTCACCCTGGCGGCGAAAGGAGGTACTTGCGCTTTAATCCAGGTGGAGTGCTGTTCATACATTCCTGACTACAAACATGAGATAGACAACCATCTTGAAGTAATTCAGCAGGTGTCGGCCATGACCAAACCAGGACCAAATCCATTGACGGACATTTTTCAGAGATGGTTCGGGGGTTGGGGTAGCATCCTGATGAACATTCTGATTGCCATCTATGTAGGGATAGCCTTACTGATGGTGTGTGGATGCTGCTGCATCCCCTGTATGAAAGGACTAGTTAAGAATATCGTAGACGCTTCAGTTTCAGAAACTTTATACCAGGATGTTGAACTTGAAGAATTACTGAAAAACTGAAAAAATGCTTTCACAGGCTTAAACTGAATGACTCTCTAACTGCAAATCCTAAGCAGGAAATGGTTATGAGAAGAAAAACTGTTTATACTTGGTTTGAAGGTAGAATAAAGTATTAAAAGGGGGGAAATGTTAAGAAAATGTATAACTGCATTGTGCAAGCTTAGATGCATTTAGGGTTAAAAAGAAATTAATATGTTTATTCTGTTTATTCTGTGTGAAATTTGTACAGCTGCAGGAAACCTTGATAAGAGAACAATTGACGCTTGAAAGTCTACCATAGTCAGCAGAATGTGTATTCAGGCCAGGCAAGGGTTGTATCTTTACCCTAGGCAAATGTATCATATCAAGAACTAAACAGCTGAAGAAGTGTGAGAAACAAAGGAGGGCTGAAATAGCCCAAGGCCAGGTTGTTTTTCTCAAAGATGTTTTTGCAAGACAGCAATTTTCTGACTATGTCAGCAGTAAATCTAACAATGTCTTCGTTTCTGATCATGTCAGTAGTTAAATTAACAATATTTTCTTGTGTACATGCAGAGAACTGTATAAGAATAGCATGCAGAACTATGGAAGATCAGACAAACCTTGTACATACATGCTTTGTCTCCTTGCTGCAAGTAATAAAGGGTGCCTTACTTGAACCTTACGTGCATTGATCTTTGTGTTTTCCTTTACATCAGTGGTATCCTGACTCTGAGTAGAGGTGCCCTACATTCTAGTGTGCAGTGCTTTTACATTTTTATAGATTTACAAAGCAGAGTCTAAGAATGAAGTATGATCACCCTGACAATTCCCATCCTACATAGGGCACCTCCTGCTTCCAGAATAGGCAATCACATCAGGTCTAGAATGAATGTGAAGGTACCTATATGGTCATCAAGACTTACCTTAGGTAAGTATTAATCAAATAGTATTTAGAGCATCTTAAAGAGTTCTCGGGGCAGTTATAATACTCTTAAGCCTCTCCTCCCTTGACCAGAAACAGAGATTTCCCTTCCCTTTCTTTCCCTTGTTTTAAATCAGTACTAATAAAAGAAATTCAGCAAACATAGGTAAACAGAAATAACATTCAGTAGTTTGTCTTGTACATGACTCGCAATCCATTAAACAAGTCCGTGACTAACATCACTTTAGTTAACATTATAAAGACAAATTAGAAATTATTTCCTAGCTCTTTAAATTTTCTGATAAAGCAAAAAGTGAACAATAAGCTATTTTAACTAAAAGTATAAAGCATTTCCATTTTTCCTTGCATGTATACATTTCTACTTATATTGTAGTGTCAATAGCTGTCTTTGAAATCTGTAATATATTTCACTTCTTCAAATCATTCCTTTTTCAATTCAGGTTTTGTTTTGTCAAAACTGCAACAATATTTCAAGGGCACAATTAATATTTAAACAGTTTCAAATAAATAACTTGTCAGTTGCCAATTGAGTTAGTTTAGAATGTATGGTTAGTGCAACTATAGCATGTTGCAAAAATAATATGTATTGTTTCGTGTGCTCTAGAGACTGTCATATGCAAGTGACATATGTAATGTAGCATCTATAGAGCAGATAGCTTATGGATTCAGGTTGTTAAAGTAAATTATGCTTATTAATCAGGCAGTTTCATTTAAATTCACAAGTAATTTGGGGACATTTCAGTTGAGTTTCCAGGAATGTGTGGTCCAATGTGAGTAAGTGAGTCCACTTTTCCTCATAAACATATGTCACAATTCATTAAACAAAGCAGTCTAACATCTGTCTAGTAATCATTATAAAGACAAAGAATAGTAATTTCTTAGCTCTTCAAACTTTCTGATAATGCAAAATGTTGACAGTAAGCTATTTCAACTAGAAGACTAAAACATTTCAATACTTCCTTGTGAATATATTTTACTTTTACTGTAGTGCCAAGAACTGTCTTTGAAATCTATGCATTACTTCATTTCTTTCAAGTCGTTCATTTTACAGTTCAGATTATATTTTGTCAACATGTCATTAGCATTTCAAGGGCACATTTAATATTTAAACTGATATTTTAAATTAATAGCTATCAGTTACCAAGTGAGTTTGTACAGAGTGTGAGGTAACTGGAAAGATAACATGTTGCAAAAAGTAGTATGTATCTTTTCATGTGCACTAGAGACTGACAATTTCAAGTAACATATAAAATGTAACTTTTACAGTACAGACAGCTTGTGAAATCAGCATGTTAAACTGAGTAATACTTTTTTAAACAAGCAGCTACATTTAAGTGCACATGTAGTTTGGGAACATTTCAGTTGTGTTTCCAGGAATATGTAATCCTATGAGGATAAATCATAAAATATTTACAAATAATCCTATTATGTATTTATTTTACCTTACTTAGGTTGTTTTTCATTTTAACAGCTGAACAACATTACTTTTTCTTATTATTTGTTATCTCTGAGGCTAAATGCACTTCACAGGTTCACAGTGTTCTTAGAAACTGCAGCAATTGTTTACTGCTGCTATGGCAACACAAATAGAATGTGAAGAAAGCTTCACTTCTCTTAACCAACAGTGCATTTTTCCCTACTTTTATTTATATATATATGTATATATATATATATATATATATATATATATATATATATATATATATATATATATATATATATATATATATATATATATATATATATATATATATATATATATATATATATATATATATATATATATATATATATATATATATATTAAAGAAAATAATTCAAGGACATATGTACATGAATGGAACATTTCAGAGTTAATCACAAAAATGTCCTCAATCCCAATAAGCATAACAGTGACTATCATTAATCTAATAAATATTGTAAAAACAATTAATTAAGTTTACTACTCCAATTAGTCTACCTTAAAACTAGATTATTTTAGACTATTATTTATCTATGTATAGGTAGTGAGTTATTAAATATGTACAGAATATATTAGTATAGTAAATAAGAGAGAATTTAGAAAGGGAGACAAGATGCAGTTAAAATAAATAATGAGAAAAGAGAGAAGAGAGAGAAAGAAAAGAGTAAATTAAGAGAAAATACACATATACTATGTATGTTGGTTTACAGTATAAATATTTTATGTGCTATATAACTCTCCTTCTTTGAAAGACAAGTACCCAGTTTTACATACCTAAGGAAATGTGAAAACTCTTATGTGTCATCTATTTTCAAAAAATATAGATAAAGATTCCAGTAGTTAGTTACCTTTGTTTTAAAATTCCAAGCAGTAAAATTGGTCCTTTAAAGTAATGTTAAAATAATTCATATCATAGTAGATGCTTTGAGAGATTTGGCTGTAACAGTATCAGTGTTTTGCTTCTTCTTTTTGACATCTGTCCAGACATTTGTTTCTTTTTTTCTAGTGTGAGAAAGTGACATCCAATCCATATCTTCTGGTAAAGTAATCACATTATTAGTTTTAATAAATGAAGAGGCTTCCTCTAAGTCAATAAAAGTCCTCATCTCGTTGGCATACAGTATTCTTATCTTAGCTGGATATGCAAGTTGTGCCTTGATGTTATTTTGTTTCAGAAACTTTATCATTGGCCACACTTTTTTCCTTTGTTCCATTATTCTAGACGAATAGACGTTATCAAATCTTATCAGGCTCTGTTTATATTTTTGAGGTGCCTTCCTCCAAGCAGATCTTAAAATCAGTTCCTTGTCCAAGTATGAAAGAAATTTGATAATTATTGGCCTAGGAGGAGAGTTTGAGTTAGTGGCAGGTTTCCCAAGAGTTCTGTGTGCCCTTTCAATGCCAAAGGAAAGTCCTTCTTTTAAATTTAAAAAGTCAGGGATCCAGCTTGATAAAAAGGAAATAATATCCTCACCTTCTGTGTTTTCAGGTAATCCGAAAATCCTGATGTTATTTCCTCTCTCCCTATTTTCCAAGTCATCTTCTGTATTAAACAACCAAGTGTTTTGTTTAAGAAGCAGTTCTTTGTGTGTTTCCTCTTCCTTAAGTCTGCTTTCTAAGTCATTTAGAGAAACCTCTATTCCTGTTATCCTTGTCTGGTGTTTTTGTAGCATTTCCTTGAGGATGTCAGCCTGTTTTTGACTGCTTGTTTTAAGATTTTCTAGGTTCTCTTTAAAATCATCCATCTTCAAAGACAGCTCCTGCAGGGTAGATGCCATCTGTTGTAGTTCCTTCTTTAAGGCAGCATCCTGATGAGAATTCCTTGAGTTGCTCATTTTAACAAGTGAATATATTTCCAAGATTTTTGACAGGAAATTATTTGTAAAACTTCACCAAAGTTTCTAATTATGTAAATTAGTCCTTTATCTATAAGATTTTATACTTTGAAGAAAAAAAAAAGAATATTTTTTTTCTTGTCTTATTTAACTAGTTATATGGAGCTCTAAAATACTGCTGCTTTCAGTTTGCTATTCAGGTTCTGCCCCCCAGGAGCTGCCTTCTGACAGTCAGGACATTCATCCATTATAAACGTTCTCTTTCATTCATTATTCCTGACCAGCAAAAACTTTGCTAGGATCAATGCTTTAGTCTTGTTCATTCCTAGTTGCTTTCCTAGTAAATGTCTATTAGCTGACCTAATCTCTTGATATCTAAAAGGTATTTGCACTAGTAGCTGCCATACTATTTCTTTTCTGTCTTTATTTACATGATACAGTACATGACCCACGGTGGTGGTGCTGCGGTATCATTGTCGTCTTACAGTAAGATGCTGTCCAGTTTGATTCCCAGCTAGAGAATCTTCTGCATGGAGACATGCGTGAATGGGTGTACCTTCATTGAAGGCTGTGCGTAAGGCCTGGCAAGCCAGTACGTAAAAATCAACTGCCAGTCATTAGTGGACTGGAGTTCCGCTGTGGCGACCCCTAACCGGGAAAAGCTGAAAGACACAAACACACATTTACATGATACAGTACAACACTTTCTAACTCATACTATTCATAAGAAGTGGAAACATATTGCTCAGCTTCTTCCACTACAACTCTAGCTATATTATTCCTTGTTTGGCTCAAACTATGATCTTTAAATTTTCTCTGTATAAACTGGATAGCTTATATGGAGGTCAATTAACTCTTGAGTTTCTTCAAAGTCAGTCTGTCATGAGGTAGAAGGGACTGACACCTTTCCTACCCATAAAGGCGCTGGTCTCAGTGTCTAACTCTTCTCCTAAAAAGACAACACATACCAGTTCTCTTTAGTGTCATTTGCTATCTCTGCCTTACTCTTTTTTTCTTGTTTTTATTTTCTTTTAGAAACCTGTATTCATAGAATCCTCATTTTTCTGTTCAGATTTCGTGTATGTATAGGGCACTGTTGAGGATTGTCTCTCATAGTGCAGACTGCCTTCTCCTTTTTCTTTCTTTTTTTCTTCAGATTGTTTTCCCTTTGTTTAAGTTTAAGTTAACACCTCCCTTTTGCTTTTTTTTTGTCTTCTCTATGTTATACCCCCTTGTAAAGGATATCTCCAAGCAAAATGTATCTTCTAATTTTCTTTTTTTTTCCTTACTGACAGATACCTGCTACTTAAAGTCTTCCCTTACTTGAGTCTTCTGTCTTACGCTGACAGAAGTGGGTTAAGGACTCTGACCAAGTACTAATAGTGAAGTCTTTTTTTACTGATGTGTTTATCATCCTTACCATTGCCTGCTGCTCAGATTTCTCCATTATGAGATTTTCTGTTTTAATTTGGCAGAACACTTAGAATCCTACTTAGGTTGTACATTTTCCAACTTGCCTAATCTCATTTCACTGGAATGCATCCTGTGAATGAATGAGTTCTAAATTTCCGTTCTACTAGTTACGTATACTCACTGCTTTGCAACATTTTCTAGCTGCAATATTTTACTGTGAAATTCGCTTTCTTCTAGTGTCTCTCTTTCTACAGGTTGCTCTGCCTTAGATATGTGCTGACAAGTATCATTAAATGGTGCAGTTTCTTTTCTCTGTAACCATAATCAAACTGCTGTTCCTTTGGGACTTCCTAGCACTATTCATTCCTTGATCTTTGGTGGACTTACATAATCTCAAAAGAGTGTGATTGGTGGTTGTTCCCCCTTTTCACGTTAGAAAGAAGTATACCTGAAGTGTTATTCATTTGGTTCACCTTCCCACACTGATAAGACAATATATCAAAAGAAATAATATTTTTTCTTATGCCTACAGAAATCTTTATGATGGAAAAATATTTCCCTGTAATCATTCCATGTGTTAATATAGGAATTAAAGCAACAGGGTGGAGTATTTTCTCAAATGCATTTTATATTTCTATCTTTATGAATACAGCATATTTCAACTTTTTTTCTTACTATGGATCATCATTTTACACAAATTCTGTGTCATTATAAATATAGCCATATTACCTGAATCAAGTGGTAACTGCAGCTTCCTGTCATCAATTAAGATATTCCACTTAATTAACTTTGCCGTAGCACAACAGGAAAAATTCTGAGTGCACTATTCCTACAAGGAATTCATTACATTCTTTGGGAATAAGGATAGATTCTAAAAGAAAGACAACAGCTCTTCACAGCAGTGAATTGCTACATATACTCTTGTGGCACTACACTTTTATGTTTACACCTCACATATGCAATGAGGTGTACAGCTCTTCAACATGCTATGTCATAAACTATGACATCACATGTTATATATAAGGAACAGTAGAATACGCTTTAGTAAAAGAGTGCAAGTGGTTGAGGAGTACAAGTTGGACATCTGATTTACCATAGATCTGTGATGCTGGTGCTGAGGGCTCTGTAGTCAAGTGTGTCTTGTGAAACTGTTGTCTTTTCCTTCTGAATAATTGGCATTTGAAGTATATCTAACATCTATCTTTTTAAACTAAAAAGATAGAGGCAGTACAAAACTAAAATGATTCCTCTATCTGATACTTTCTACATTTACTACAAACAAGAAAGGACAATTTAATCTTTTCTGAACTGGTTTCTTCAGTTGCTTGAATAGAACAGAAAACTGCTATAACTGAGTCTTCTTGTTTGCTTTGTTTTAATGACAACCCTGTGAATTCAGACTACCAAGTAGTAGCAATCAGCTGTATCACGTCTGACTCATATCTTGGCTATTTCAACAAATTATCTGTCAGCAACCAAGTTAATTCTTCTGCCTGTTCATCAGTGGAATGTATCTCTCTATAAAACAACCTCATTTTTAGGATCAGCAAACAACAATCGTCACTTTATGATTTTCTGTTCTGATTTATAGTGAAGTCAACATGAACACACTGACTACCACACAGTTAAATCAAGCAGAGTATTGCTTTTTCTATAAATTCAAAGAAACATGCTTCACTATGCTATAATAAATGTTCAACTGGTCTAATTGTTGACTCTGTTGTTGAATGTCAATGTAAATCATTGTCTGATAATACCCCTTCACAGGTTATTATGCAGCATATTCATACACTGTGCCAGAAATCCGAGGCAGCAGCAATATGGAATTAGCAATAGTACAGTTGTTACATTTAAAAAAAAAAACGAAACTAAGGATAGTAAAGCTGCTTTAGATAACATATAATTTTGAGTTAAAGCTGCACGACCCTAAAGCCGCAACTTAAAATAAAAAAAATCTGAGGCTATTAAGTATGAAACTTGGGAAAATAAAATGTGGCCTTAGTTGGAATCTGCCATTTATAAAGTCTTTCTGGGGCTTAAAGGTGTTCCCCTGAAAGATTCTGTTGATCAGTTTCTGATACTGCTCTACTCTGGTCATGAACCAAATCGGTTGTATTGAATTTTTTGAAAAAGAGAGAGAGAGAATATCATTTATTCAGCAATTGATGAAATTAACATTTCAATTCTTGCTGGTTTTCAGTGGCGGCTGGTGACTTCAAATCAAAGGGGAGCTACAGGAGACAGCTGAATGGGTGGGGCCAATGGGAAGAGGTGTGGCCAACTAGAAAGGGACAGAGCCATGCTCAAAACCACAAAAACTGGGGCTTTAATTAAGTGTACTGCCCTGGGTGCCAAACCAACATTATGAGCGTCCAAACAAGACAAAATGAAGTAAACAAGAAAAAAAATATTTCAATGCATTGGCTACATGACAGCTTACTTAATATCTAGATGGAAACAAAACGGTTGTGAGGCATGAAAAAATAAATTACTTTTTAAATACATTATTGGAATGTCAGTCAAAATCAAGTATAAAAAACAAGCAGTACTCAACTCAATCCACTTCTCCTTGCACTGCAGTTCTAATTATAATTTATATTCAGCTTTATAAAAGTACCAAGTAACATGCTGAAAGTAGCAATCTCTGTGATACCTCCACTTGTAAAAATGTTTCTTATCCAAAAAAGACCTGCTGCCTGGGCCTGCCAATAACTATCTACTTGTTTCATGGGGAAAACATGATCAAAGTAAAAAATGAACAGCAAACAAAAAACAAGCTCAAGATCAATTGCTTAAAGGATTACTGCACAGGTTATGGACCACAGATGATACACTGGCATTCTGTTTAGTTTATGGGTAAAGCCTGCAAAGATGACTGCAAGTCTCCAACAAATGTAATGAGCTTTTGAAAATACTGTAATCCTGTCCTTTATTAAAAATACTGTCATTTGCACTTCAATACCTAAGGCTTATACGCTATCTAGTTATGTAAATATTCTCTGCATGGCAACAACAAAAAGGCTTTCAATGTTGGTAATTCTTTAACAGTATGCTTATTAAAGCTTAATTGCATCTTACAGTCTCAGACAAGCTTACCTAGTGGTAATTAAAGCATTGCTACTTAAACACACAGCAATAGGCACTGCAACAACATGCATTTTCTGAATATGAAGAAGCATAAATCATCAGTATAAACATGTGACAGAAAACTAGAACATCTTGCAAAATCATGGACATTTGAAAAGCCACTGTAGTACTTGTGTCTACCTTGGATGGGGGATACTCTGCACACTTACACTGCATAACTTCTCCATGCCTTGCTTGGACACATCCAGAGTCACTACATGGGGGAGTGGAGTGCAGCAAGTATGTCACATTTTGAAATGTCTCTGGCTGACAGTGATGGCCCTGACACATTTATTATACCTCTCAGTCTCAGAGCAAGAAATCTGGACAAAGCCATAAACAGAAGTGGGACAAAGGCCCAAAAATAAGGACAATTTTTAAATATTGCTCTTATAAACTTTGAAAGATAATAGAATAGTAGGTCTTGCATTAGTATGAATTTTCTGAAGGGTATGAAATCTGAAACTCAAATGTCTGCCATTATTTTCTAACTTCAATCTTTAATGATTTTCCACTAATTTGCCAGAAAACAATTTTATAAAAAATGGACCAAAATGTGATGCAAAAATAGAAAATATCCACACAATATAGCTGGGAACCTTTCAAAGAAGGGACACTTTTTTAATATCAGTACTGTTAACTTGAACAGCTGACAAAATAAGAGAATGTACATGCATTTCTGAAATTAAAAGTAATCTATAAGTCTGATTATTACAGTTATTTATTAATTGTAAACTCTCCACGTCTTCTTCCAAATTTGCCATTTTGTGGAGGGATTATTAGGGAGAGAGCAACATTTTGAGCCAGAATTGTGGACAGCTGAGAGGTTTGGATATACCTAATTCTTTAAAGCGAATTATTTGTGTGTACCTCTCAACCTCTTAATGCAGGAAATCTGGACCAGGCCAAATATACTGGCGGAACATGCAAGCAGTACTACAAATTGATCTTGTATACACTTAGTTGACAGAATAACAGGTCTTGCTTTAGCATGCATTTTTCTAAAGAGTATGAAGTCTGAAACTCAATGTCTGTCATTGTTTAGTGACTTTATTTCTAAATGATTTGCCAGAAAACCACAAACTTTATGAGGAACAAACCAAAAATAAGATGCAAATATCTATTCATTCTACAAAAATCTGGACAGTTAAGAGATATAATTCAGCTAGGGCTGTCTGAGTTTGCCGCCCTTCCCCCATTCACAAAATCATAGTTAAATGGGGCCTCCCCCCTGCAGCTATTCCAATGTCCCATTACTTTGATATTTCACCCCATTTACCATAAACACATGATTGTGCATACTGATTTACTTCTATGATGGTTTGGATTTCATTTAAAAGTTTTATTTTACATTTTACAGCACACACTAATAGACATCTGCTAAACAAAGCAATGCACTCTCGCAATGAAAATAGACTTAACATTCAAACTTCTCTGCCCTTGAAACTCACATTCATTGAAACAGCATTGGAACCCACATTCAAAGAAAATACATCTGACCAGTGGAAGATAAAGATTAACTTTGGGATGTTTTCAAATCATAGGCCCCTTGCACAGGAAACATACATGTGTTGTTTGATACACCTTCCTGGTTGTATTAAATTATATTCCTTGTATAATATAGTACAGTTGTTAGAGGGTGTTTTAAAGTTATTGTTTTGAAAATTTTCCAGTAAACAATGAAACAAAATGCATGCACCAATAATGACAAAACTGCCCAATTCATAACATTTCCATCATAAAAGTGTACTCAAACCTCTACATCCATCAGTATCAGTAAATATGCACAATCTCTGCAGAAGTTAAAGTCATCTAAATAATTCCACATCAAAGAGATTTGTAACTAATGAAGAAGTTGCTGCTAGCAAACAACTTTATATTTCATTGTTTCATCTACAAATAAAGTGCCTGTTGCCCTTGAGGAATACATTACCTATGCTACATAAAAAAATGATAAGCTAGTAATATTGCAACAGGGATTGAATGGCAAACTGATAACAGGTTCATCATTACTAGGTATCTCCACCAAAGAGGACATTCTCAGGACTGCAGCATCCACCCCCTTTAAAAGTACAACACAGTACTGTATCAGCAATGCATCTATATACTGTGGGAGTAGAACCCACAGCCTTTTGCATCAAAAGCAAGTATACTGCCTGTTGTGCTATTAACAACACAAGCAGACTCAGCATAAGCAGCACTAAACTTCTCTTCACACTCTCAGCTCCTTGTAAAATCCACTTGACATGCAACTGTATCTCTCAACTGTGAATCACAAGAAATCTGGAAAAAGCCAAAATTTATTGGGGGTACAAAATCCCCAAAACTAGGGAGACATTTTAAACATTGCTTGTATAATCTTGGAAAGTTGCTAGAAAAAAAATGCTGTGTTATCACCATGCATTCCATTGCCAAGTCTTGAACGCAGGACCCTGTGCACAAATGTCAGAGCAACATACTACTATGCCAAATCAGCTATTTCTTGAAAGACAGGTAAACTGAAACTTAAATGGCTATCATTTAGTGAATTCAGTTCTCACCATAGCTCTCAACCTCTTAGCACAAAACACCTAGACAAAGCCAATAGTGGGGGAATACAGCCTCCAAACATATTCAGTGAATTCAGTTCTCACCATAACTCTCAACCTGTTAGCACAAAAATCCTGGGCAAAGCCAATAATGGGGGAATACAGCCCCAAAATAGGGACAAAGTTTAAATATTGATCTTATAAACAGAAAATTGCTAGAATAAAAGGTTTTGTGTTAACATGTACTTTCTGAAGAATATGAAGTCTGAAATTCAAATGTCTGTCATTATTTAGTGAATTAAAAATCCAGAAAAAACACAGATATTATGAGGAACAGAACAGAACAAAAATATGATGCAAAGGTTTCACAAGTGGTGGTGGGTAGGGAATTCAAGCTGTTGCTATTTACCCGAAGGTACAGGGTTTGAGTCTAGCCATTGGGGTTATTTAACTGGGGCATTACACACACACACACACACACACACACACACACACACACACACACACACACACACACACACACACACACACACACACACCCTTCCTTCAAAAGTAAAGTATGTCCAAACATCACACATACCCTTCCTTCAAAAGTAAAGCCTGTCCAAAAGTCCTTCCAAGATGAGTATCCTACCCGAGTATTTCCACTGCTTCAAGTCTGTCAAGCTGTTAAGTATTCCATCAGAGCACTATTCCTGCTTCCATCAGCATTAGACAGCCCATGAAAGCAAATCCTTCCAGTGAGAGGAGCAAGCTCCTACCCAGCTTCCAGACGTTTGCAGTCTGATCCCCTTCCAGTCTATGCATTTGTAACTGCATAGACTTCTTGGATCTTTGCTGTTGCAGGCTGTCTTCCAAATCTGGACTGTTTCACTAGCAGTCCAGATTCTGTGTGCATGCTCTGGACTGCTTCAGCAGCAGTCCGGACTCGGGAAAAGCTGCGAGTGCACACACGCGAGTTCCTGCACTCGTGTTTGTTGCTTTATTTATTTTTTATTTTGTCTTTCTTTTGTACAGCTGGGGGGGGGGCTGCAGTCCTGCAACCCTATAGCACAAGCTGCCCCTGTTGGTTTTCCACCTGATACTAAGAAGAACAGACATCCTTTTGCCTTGTTCTTTGAAGAGTACTATGAACAAAGAGAAAATTAAGTCCATTATTTTATTCAAATTCTAAAATAAAGGCTATTTGGACAAAACTTCTGACTGTTTTTGAGATACCAGGACATACTGTACGTGTTGTACTGTCCATATGAGCTATGATGGCACATTAATTCAATATTTGCATGCAGAGGAAGCATACAATTTGATAATGTTTTTTTTCAGTTGGTATCATATTAATTTTATTCCTAGAGATTTATCACACGTATTTCTAATCTATTACCTTTCTTCTTTTTTATTTGGCCTTTACTTTGTTTTCCTTTTCTCAACTGCTATATGAATTAATACGTGTTCATGCTATATGTAAAGTTTTTTTTATCAGTTAATAACAGTTATTCTTTGTTATATATATCCCTACACTTGAAGTAGTGCCACTAAATGTCAATGTATATATTCTGGGTGTAAAACAGAAAAAAGTGTAGCTTTCACATAAAAAAGAACAGAATAAACTTTTTGTCTACAAGAGACAAATTTTAATGGCAAACAAATATTCTTAGCTAAATTTAAGGATCCTTGGATTTAAAATACAGCCTATTATACAGCAACATTTAGGAAAGAAGTTTCTGTTTTAATTAAAGAGGAACAGTACCACTGATATCATTCATCAATGGTATAGATTGTTGACAGAGTCTTATTATTATTAATCAAATATCAAAAAAAAGTCTTGGTTATTGGAGCAGTAGTACATCATTTGACATTGCATAAGGATTTTTTTACCAGCTGTTTCTCAACCTATTAAATTGTTGGACTATATTATTATGTGGAGATTGGAAATACACACTTAGAACACATAACTATTTCATCTGCAGATTTTTTACATCAAGTGAAGTATACTTCTCTTTTTAATTTATTTATGTAAGATGCAGAATTTATTAATTGTTGGCAAGCCAAACATGCATTTCAGAAAAAAAGCCACACATGCATTAAAAATATTTAGATTTTTATTATGTATGCATTGCTTTCATTCTTCAACATTTTCTTAACGTCATTTTATTTCTTTTCATTTTTTCACTAACAGATTATAATTTACTTAGCAATAGCATTCAGTCTGTAAATGTGCATAATAAAACCCAAAGATATGTCTTAATATTTAATGGCTGCCAAGAACCATGCTTTCTATGTTATATGAGAACTACAATCACTATGCATTGGCAAAACAATAATTCTTAGCCAGATGTACTAAATATTAAATATGAACCTTTCAAGGTTACTATCTGTGATACTTCTATAGCAGACTGGATTACTGAGAAAAAATACTAATACAATAGCTAAAATATATGGATGAGCTTTTAGAAGTTGCATCTAAGCCTTTAACTATAAAGTATAACAAAGATATCCAATTATGGAAAGATGCTTTATAAATGGAAACCACTGAATCTTTCCTTTTACATGACATACATATAACAAATATATTCCATTATGGAAAGATGCTTTAAAAATGGAATACACTGAATATTTCCTTTTATGTGACATGACTGAGAAGCATTTAGCAGAATAGCATGAACAACACACGAACGAACCTTTCCATAAATTTTATAATGTTAAATGAATCTCGGATGTCAACCTAACAAACTCAGGGTTTCAGCAAATCTGCCTCAGATTTATTCTCTTTCCATTCTTTCTTGGTTGCTGAAGGAAAAGCATCAAACCACTCCCTGAAATGTAACAATGCCTGACCCAAACAAGCTAGCACATACCACTCCCTGAAATGTACCAACATACCTGACCCAAACAGGCTAACACATGAATTATTTTAGACTCTTTCTTGGGAACGTTGCACTATGATTACAGACATGCAGTGCCTTTCTTCTAGAACCTAATCATGTTTTTCCAAAATCTGTATAAAATTTAGTCTCTCTCATTTCATAAATGAATTATCTTAGCCATTAATTCCTTAGTTTGATATTTTAAAAAAATATAAGATTTAATCATATATTACATAAAATAAGCTGTAATTGCCTATATTATAACTTTATTTTATTCTGCTGACTGTCTTAATTAAGTACAATGCATACAATTTGCTTTTTCTAAAATACAGTCACTTATTCATCTGATGATCAATCAGACCAAGTCAGCTCAACTTATTCCACATTCTTCTTCAGATTTTTTGACAATTATGTTTATTATTGTTATGGCATAACTTGTACTACAGATATATAGATTCAATCTTAGTCACATAAAATATCAGTAAACATATTATAGATGATTAACTCAGATTTTACTGTTGTAAATATTTGTCTTTATTATGCTTAGTTGCCATTAATAAGATGTTCATGTTTCCATTAGTTGTCTTTTACTCTCAAAGATTTATATCTGATCCTGTGTTTTAGCCAAACTCATTACAAAAACTGTCCATAAAAGTCCAATGCCTAGGTAGTTCATGGTGAAAAGTGTTCATTTATCCAGTAAAATATTGTGAATTATTATTTCATAGTGTATACCAATATATTCTTAAACCTAAATGAATTAATATCCATTATAAAAGCATATTCATAACTGGAGATGTTTTGATTAAGAGTAAGATTTCTATAGAATTCACCATACTTAAATTTCGGTCATTTATCTATAGTCTGTCCGTGGTCATTTTCCCTTTCTACTTTCAATTCCTTTTTCCATGGGTTAACAACAGAATAACTAACTATGTACCTCTTTTTGAATGTATTTTCCCAAGATTGCTGAACTCTCTTGGGATGAATCATATCAGACTCACAGAAAGTATACTTCTGTTATAATTGTAGGTTTTATATATAACTCAGTGATATATGTTTTTATTGTACAAACCTCCTTGGCAACATCTTGATAGATGATATTTAAAAAAGAAGGCATTATCTGTTATTCATAAAATACTGATACATACACAAGTTTAGCATCTGTTGGGAGGTAAATCAAAATGTTCATTTTCCCTAATCCTTAGTTTTCAGTTATTTTCTGTTTAGAACTGAATATTTTTACATACTTTATACACAATAAGTTTATACAAATCCAAATAATAAATAGAATCCATTTGACTCCTTCAAGATTATTTAAGATGAAGTTTTCCTCAAGTTATCTTGTTGGCACTAAGATGAAGAAAGTCCAGACATTTAATCACTATTAGATAATGGTCGACCTGTATATTACCGCTCTGATTGGAGAACGAGCATTGCCTAGAAGAGTGCTAATGCACAGGTAATGCACACTAAAAATGATTCTATTACTTCATGGCAGCATATTAAGCTGCCATCCAGCTCCAACATTTGAAAAGAAAATGGCTGCCATTTTCTATGCTCCGTAAACTGTGTTTTGCTTTGTATTTATGTCTGATAGCTATTCGCATGTTTGTATAGGGACTCTGAATAATTATGCATAGGTACTTTGGTTCTCAAGGTTAGAAGGAGTTTTCTCAGGGTTAGGAGGACTTTTGAATTTTGACAGACTGCCACTTAATGGGATGTAGTTTGCCTTACAATAGTTCCTAACTGTTACTAGTTTAGCTGGGCTTTCTGAGTTAAATTCTACATCAAAGGAAACAGCTTTATGATGCAACTTGACAAGTGTGGATGTGCATTCCCTCTTAGGTTTCGGACGTAGCTGAAGAATGCCTTATGATTGTCTTTAGTTAGGGATGGTAATTTAGACTTGTAGCTAGCCTTATAGGACTTAACAAGATATCTGATTTGCTTGTTCAAGCTGTGGAGGGTATTTTTCCTCTGTTGAATTAGCTTCCTCATGTTCTTAGATATCAGTTTCTCTCTTTTGTTGTATAACTTATTTATACTACAGTCCACCAAGGTGGGCTTTCAGGAAGACCTGGATTTGTTCCTGTTAGGTACAGCCGAGCCAATGCATTTAAGTGGCTATATAGGGCGATTGTGTATTCCTCTGCATAGGAGTTATTGTTGGCAGAGGCTTTGAAACTTTTTATGCCATCACTTAGTAGGCAATAGTTTGCTTTGGAGACATTTTTCCGTTTTTTTTTTTACTCCTGTAGAGGTGTCAGGTTAGATTTTTTACTTTAAATGAGACAGATTTATGGCCTGACATTACCAAGGAGTGCAACACACAGGTTGGTAGTGCAGTAATCCCCCTCCATGTTGGTGACCACCAGGTCCAGGACATTTGAGCCCCTTGTGGGGGTGCAGACCAGGTGTTCCAGGTCATTTTAATTAACACGTCAATCAGGTTGGCTGGAGAAATGCTGATCCTTTATGGCAAGTATATATTGTAGTGACTGGTGGGAATGGACTAGATGGACCAGGATTTGCCTGTGAGACTAACAAGGGTGGCTGTTCTGTGGAAGGCTACAGGTGGAAGACTACATCAACGCCTCAGAATGAGCAGCTGAGTTGCTCACTGAGAAGCAATACGCAACTGCATTGCGCACAGAGAGGCAGTGGAGCTAAGGAGGGTTCTCTATTAGATACCGAGGGAAAATTGTTGTTTCTAAAAATTTGTGTCTATATATGGTAGTGCTAAACTCCGTTACTTGGTGTGCAGCTATGCACAAATGCAGTTATTAAATACAAGCAAAGTTAAACAATTTTTAAAACAAACTAGCCGATGGGAGAGCCCAAAACTGAGCCTTATTCCAACAGTCCCAGATAGGTCCTGGGCTATACACTTCTGCCACAAGGGTGTAGGAAGGCCTTCTTAATGCAGGATGGCTGTTTTTTGTACTCAGTTAATAGTAAACAGCCTAGGTTCAGCAGATGTGAATTTAGCCTATGCTACGAAATATAGAGGTATTAGGATTTCAAAGTTCAGAAAAAACAGTCACAGCAATAACAACAGCAAAAATGAAACAGCAGTTAAGCAAAGTACAGTTCAAAAAACTGCAATGCAAGGTTAAAATGTGCTTATTTTTTTGTCGATCACAGTGGATGCCTTGGATTTAATTCAGATTCACTCCAAGCCTCTGGATAAGTTGCAAAACTCAGAGCAGCTCCACCAAACTGAGCCTAAAGTTTTTATGGGTTCATAGATTAGTGCTAGGCTAACTGCCCTTGAGAGCCATTTTCTTAATCCTATCAAATTACTCTGTGTTAGAATCAAACCCTGCACCCTATGTCTGTAAGGTAAACACATAACCATTATGCCAACCTCCCACCACTCATCACATTTCATATGCATTGCATCAGTAATAACATGTTTTTCAGTGTTCCAGTTTTCACAAGTATACAACTTTTACCATTACTAGTACAAATTTAAGCTACTGTACCTGGTCCCTTTCATAGGTTCAAAAGTAAATACTAGGATAGATGCCCTTGTAGGCCATTTTAAACCTAGCCAATTTCACTCAATAGTGAGAATCAAACCCTGTACCTTGTGTCTGCAAGATAAACACCCTAAGCTCCCAAGCCAAACTTTTTCTCCTTAAAGTGGGGAATAGTATGCCTGAAGCATTGGTTTTTGGAAGTGTCCTGCAGTAAAGAACTGCTGTGGATTATGACTGAGGAGGCCTGGACATCTTACATCTTCCTAAAAAAAGAGGATTCCAGAACAGCACTCACAGGAGAGTTGGTAGACTGTTATTTGAAACCTTTTGTGTGTGTGTGTGTGTGTGTGTGTGTGTGTGTGTGTGTGTGTGTGTGTGTGTGTGTGTGTGTGTGTGTGTGTGTGTGTGTGTGTGTGTGTGTGTGTGTGCGTGTGTGCGTGTGTGCGTGTGTGTGCGTGGTGTGTGTGCGTGCTCGTGTGGGTGTGTATCTGTGTGCTTGTGTGCATGTGCGTGTGTTTGTGTCTGTTTGCATGATGGTTGAAGTTTCTTGCAGTGTAGGTTTAAAGTATTGCTTAGTCACTTGTCATAAATCGAGTTCTGCAGTCCAATAATATAAGATATTTTGTGCATCACTAAACACAGACCTCCAACATATTCTACATATCTGCTTTTTTTCTCTCTTCTTTTTTTATTGACGTTAAGAACAATGCCTTCGATTTACTTTACTCTGCTGCATTAATTGCCTAACTTTCTAATGAATAGGGTCTATATAGGTTTGTATGTATGGAGTACCTCTAAAACTGCTTTCAGTTATGGTTTGGAGGGATTATATACACAGACATGCTCTCATGCACATTCACACACAAACACACACACACACACACACACACACACACACACACACACACACACACACACACACATATATAGTAGTTAAAGTTCATTTGTTTGAAAGGATTATAAGCTTTACAGTTTGTTTTATATTTAATTTGGTTTATTTTGTTTATTTTTAGCTGTTTTAGGCAGCAAGAATTGCTTCCATTTTTTTTGTAATTTTTTTGATTGTTTAGTTGCAGTTAGTGTTTTATGTTTCACTCTTTCATTTTATTGTTTCCAATAAGAGCACATTTTATATTCAGGAAGTTGAATTCGGAGAAATGTATTCTGGGATGGTTTGGGGTTGTGTGTGTTTGCATGTGTGTGTGTGTTTGTGTGTGTTTGTGTATATGTGGCTCATATGAAGTTTTTTTTCACACAGTAGTGAATAGGAAATATAGTCAATATAACAACAGCAATTTGCAAGGTAGGTAAAAGTGCATGGTAAAAAGCAACCCACAACAGGAACAAAAACAAAGGCCAGCATTCTGCAAACCCAATCCAACAATGTATTCTTTATTTAGTCAGTTTAAAAAATATATATTGACCCAGAGACTCCCCAGACTCTAGAATAGACTGCCCATACGTGTCAAGCAGAGCGCCTCTTTGGCCCTCTTCAAAAGGAACCTTAACGATTGGATGGGAGATAGGAAATTCACCCCGGGGATCAAGTCAGTCGCACTGCTAGACAGGGGTCCAGGAAAGTAAATACTGTGGGAAGAAATAGCCAGAAAATTGTTATGGCTAGGCTTGTATAGGCCCTAAGGCCGATAGCCTAGTACCAACCTATGAACCCAATGTGAATTACAAGTAATAGCAGTTTTAATTTCATAAACTCGAATGTTCGCTGATGTAAATTCCTTACTTTTGAAAATAACACATGCTGTACATGCACCACAAGGGAAAGACTGCTTTAAAACATTGCTATCCAAAGTAGTTTGTACTTCACCTACTGCATTCAACCCTCTTTTGTAATGGTTAAAATAATTTCCTATAGTCTTACCATGACTATATGAAAAAATGCATTTGTGAGGGAGAATTTCTAACAAGTCTTTGTCCGTCTGTAAAATAAACCAATGACCGTGAGCAATATGGTGGAAACCACTAATATTACTCCCAAAGATGGTAAACAACCTTAGTTTTAGCCCACCATAAACCTGATCATTTGTGCCTTGACATTTTAATAATTCACTCCTTGATTTATTATTAGTATTATCCAAAGCCTGTTGTAATATTTTAGGATCATAATCTCTATCAATAAATCTAGAGGTTAAATCTTGATTAACATTACCAAATTCTTCTACTTCAGAGCACATTCTTTTCAGCCTAAAATACTGTGCTAAAGGAATGTTATTAATTATATGTCTAGGATGACATCTAGATGCCTGTAGTATGGATTTTTATGGAATTCCTTCCTGTATAAGGAAATGTTAACAGTTCCATCCAACATCTTCTCAACCAGTACATCTAAAAATGAAATGCTGGAAGTATCATAATTTAAAGTAAAACAAAGACTCCACCTATTATCATTGAAATATTGAACAAATTCCAACAGAAATTCCACATCAGATGTCCAAACAAATCAGCCGTCATCCAAATAATGATGTCAAATATCAATAGAGTCAATATAAATATTATGAATGACATAAGAAACTGCTCAACATATCCCATAAACATATCAGCATACTGTATATAGCAGTAAAATAGGCTCCCCATAGCAGTAGCCTGTAACTGCAAATAACACTCCTGTCTAAAAAAAAAAAAAAAAATTTTTAGTGAAAACCTTGGACTATATAAATTAACGTTATTTAACCAATATTCCAGAGCTTGCAAAGCCACCCAATGAGAAATATTGGTGTATAAGGATTTTACATCCAAGGTACACATATACCATCCCATTTCCATGTGTGCGTCTTTTAATATATTTAAAAATTCTATAGTATCAAAAATCCTAAGTTGAATAGCAGACAATAAAGGTTTTAAATAATGTGTCAAAAAAGCTGAAAGGGGTTCTGCTAGTGAGCTAACGTCTGCCACAATGGGACATCCTACAGGGTTTTCTTTTTTTAATTTTTATGAATCTTAGGCTAGAGATAAATATATTGATCTTTCACTGTTAGCTGTTTCATAATCTTCCTATCAATATGTAGTCAATTTGTCAATCCATTTTTCATTTTATTTTGCCTTTTCAGTTAAGTGAAGTGTTGACTTGAATTCAAGAATAAATTTAGGTGGGATAGCACTTCTCGACTGTTAGTATGTATTTTTGTTTTGACAATTCCATAAGACTTTTACTTTATTTTTTGGTAAGTAGCAAAAATACACTGTATTTAGGGGAAGCTTAATCAATTTGGTGATATTTTTAATACTACTGATAAATTTGTGAAGTCTTCAATGATCTGAAATTTTAAATATCTAACGGGTATACAAATTCATTTTTTCGTTGCATCTCATTCCTGGAGTCAAAAATAAGGATGAAAATAAGGCATATAGTGGGCATGTCAATATATGAAATGCCTGGTTGTTAACTCTAAGTCAACTTGCAAGCACCGAAATACAATTAAAATGATAGCTTTCCTTATTAATGTGGTTAAATGACAGTTTTATCAAAATGGGTATACTATTTGATAATAGTACAGTTCATTGGGTTTTATACTTGCCCTGTAGTTGAGTGATCATGGTGTTAGTGTATATATATATATATATATATATATATATATATATATATATATATATATATGTAAAATGCTTCTTATGAGTAGTTTACTACTTGTTAATATTGTGTCATTTGTCAACATACCATATTGTTTAGTTTGTAGTTTTGATTCATGTGTATTGTAGACATTATGCATTTCAAGTTATTGGACTTTTGCTGGTTAAGATAAGAAGCTGAAGATGAGACAGTCAGTGATTTGGCCACTGATGTACAAACATTAATATATATATATATATATATATATATATATATATATATATATATATATATATATATATATATATATATATATATATATGTCTATTGAAAAAAGTCAACTGAACCAAACATCAGGATTCACAGGATCAGCCACAAAATGCTGCTATGCATGTTCCGAGCAAAAATCTTGGTCCATGCAAAGCAAAGTTAAAAAACAAAACACAGTAAAACATAGGAGGCAAGCCCTGATAATAATATATATTATTTCGAAGATCATACAATCCCTGGGGAAAGGGAATGTTCCACTAGCTGGGGATTAATGATCTTGCATACATTTTGACCATCTGTATTCATCCACATTCAGTTTATATATATATATATATATATATATATATATATATATATAGTCTCAACACCACTGTCTCTGGTAAGGGAGCATCACTAAAAGCAGGGATAGAAATATACAACAGGTTCCAAAACCTGGGACTGGACTATATGTTTCACTCCAGGTCCCCAAATGAGTCTCCACACTAACCACTGCAGAACACTATGGTGTTAACACAATAAGCATAAACACTCTCAAGTTATTAAAAATATTAAGTATATAACCAGCCACAATAAGATGCAGTAAACCATTTAAAAATAAATAAAAAGATTTAAAATGTAAATACTGAATAACTGTTTCCAATAAACAACAGATATTTACACACAGGAAATATGAAAATAATGCTGTAGGACAGATCTCACATTGATTGACTGTCAAGAAGGGGTATGGGTGGATACATTTTCAGTCAGCCCCATTTTTCTCAAGTGACGATTTTCCAGGGTCACCTGACAATCTTGCTTGAGTCTTCAAAGAGGGAGAAATGTGAAAGACATTAGATAGTGTTATCTGTGCTAGTATCACTGGTTAAAGTTTTTGTAAATAATTGTAAATAATTGTAAACTACACTGTGCTGCATATGCCATCATGATTAGCTATAAGTTTGTAAATAAGTTTATGTATTTTGATTATCACTCTAATTTATGCAAGATGTTTGAATGTCAGTGTTCTTCCGGCTGATCAAATGTACATGTTCTTTGTAAAGAGAATTCTGACTACATGTTGTGCCCTGGTCAGCTGACCTAGATGAGATATCATTGTGTGCCAGAGCTAAGAGAATAGAATCTTCATAACAGCTGTTTGTTTAGTTTTCAAATTCTGATATGAGAGAGCAGAATTCTCATAGCAGGTTCCTGGTACTTTTAAAAAATCTGCTATAAAAGCAGGTTCTTTGTCAGTTAATGCATAATAGTAGTAGTTTAGTTGCTTCCAGAGTTATTCAGTTGTTTCCTGGAGAGTAGTTGTTCCAGTTGCTGAGGACAGACAATAGCCTGGAGTGTGGACATAATTCCTCATCTCGCTTGCAGAAGTAAGAGTATAATCTTGCTTTGTTGAGTTCTTTAGATTAGATAGGGTCAGTTAATCTTCAGATAGTCAGGGAACTACAGCTAGTTAGTTGCAGGTTTTCTAAAATCAGTTTGAAATCTATCCTACAGTGTTATTTTTATATTCCCTGTGTGTGAAACTCTGATGTTTATTGGAATCAGTTATTCAGTATTTACATGTTTTAAATCATTTTATTTATTATTAAATGTTTTACTACCTCTCATATTTTTAATAACTTGAGAGTGTGATAACACCAGGGCCACTCCGAAATGCCTTACTGCTTGGGATACATGCTACCATTTGTTTCAATATCTATTATACCCAATATAACTGAATACCCCTTTTGAGGGATATTGTGGCATTTGATTGGTGACAGCGATCATCTTGTAATTTCGGCAAAGAAACACAGCAGGTAAATCTGTGTCAGTCTTTCCCAAGAATGTGTGTATGTGTTAGTATCAGACATTTAAGAGTTAGTGTGTCAGATACCTAGAAATGGGGCACAGAGTTCTGCAGTGGTTAGTGTGAAGACTCAATTTGGAACCTGGAGTAAAGCATATAGTCCAGTCCCAGATTTTGAAACCATTTCCCCTGAGGCAGACCCTGTGTGTGTGTGTGTGTGTGTGTGTGTGTGTGTGTGTGTGTGTGTGTGTGTATGTGTGTGTGTGTCTGTGTGAATGTGGTATAGAAGAAAGCCTGGTAATCTAGTTCAGTTCCCCTACTAAGCTAGTAAATCCAAGGGAAGATATTTGCTGTTCATAGAGTCACTCAACTCAGACTTTGGAAAAATGGATATGCATTTTTCAAATGAGACAGATTTATGGTCTGACATTTCCATTTTGGAGACCACTAGGTCCAGGACATTTGCAGACCAGGTGTTCCAGGTCATTTGAATTAACACGTCAATCAGGTTGACTGGAGAAATGGTGATCCTTTATGGCAAGTATATATTGTAGTGACTGGTGGGAATGGACTAGATGGACCTGGATTTGCCTGTGAGACTAACAAGGGTGGCTGTTCTGTGGAAGGCTACAGGTGGAAGACTGCATCAATGCCTCAGAATGAGCAGCTGAGTTGCTCACTGAGGCAGTGGAGCTAAGGAGGGTTCTAAAATTGTTGTTTCTAAAATTGGTGTCTATATATGGCAGTGCTAAAACATGGTGTGCAGCTATGCACAAATGCAGTTATTAAATACAAGCAAAGTTAAACAATTTTTAACACAAACTAGCCAATGGGAGAGCCCAAAACTGAGCCTTATTCCAACAGTCCCAGATAGGTCAGGGTGTAGAGGGGCCTTCTTAATGCAGGATGGCTGGTTGTTTGTACTCAGTTAATAGTAAACAGCCTAGGTTCAGCAGACAAAGTACAGTTCAAAAAACTGCAATGCAAGGTTAAAATGTGCTTATTTTATTGTTGATCACAGTGGATGCCTTGGATTTAATTCAGATTCACTCCAAGCCTCTGGATAAGTATGGGTTCATAGATTGGTGCTAGGCTAACTGCCCTTGAGAGCCATTTTCTTAATCCTATCAAATTACTCTGTGTTAGAATCAAACCCTGCACCCTATGTCTGTAAGGTAAACACATAACCATTATGCCAACATCCCACCACTCATCACATTTCATATGCATTGCATCAGTAATAACATGCTTTTCACTATTCCAGTTTTCACAAGTATACCACTGTTACCATTACTAGTACAAATTTAAGCTACTGTACCTGGTCCCTTTCATAGGTTCAAAAGTAAATACTAGGATAGATGCCCTTGTAGGCCATTTTAAACCTAGACAATCTCGTTCAATAGTGAGAATCAAACCCTGTACCTTGTTTCTGCAAGATAAACACCCTAACCTCCCAAGCCAAACTTTTTCTCCTTAAAGTGGGGAATAGTATGCCTGAAGCATTGGTTTAGAACAGCACTCACAGGAGAGTTGGTAGACTGTTATTTGAAACCTTGTGTGTGTGTGTGTGTGTGTGTGTGTGTGTGTGTGTGTGTGTGTGTGTGTGTGTGTGTGTGTGTGCGTGTGTGCGTGTGTGCGTGTGTGTGCTCGTGTGGGTGTGTATCTGTGTGCTTGTGTGCATGTGCGTGTGTTTGTGTCTGTTTGCATGATGGTTGAAGTTTCTTGCAGTGTAGGTTTAGAGTATTGCTTAGTCACTTGTCATAAATCGAGTTCTGCAGTCCAATAGTACAAGATATTTTGTGCATCACTAAACACAGACCTCCAACATATTCCACATATCTGCTTTTTTCTCTCTTCTTTTTTTATTGACGTTAAGAACAATGCCTTCCATTTACTTTACTCTGCTGCATTAATTGCCTAACGTTCTAATGAATAGGGTCTATATAGGTTTGTTTGTATGGAGTACCTCTAAAATTGCTTTCAGTTATAGTTTGGAGGGATTATATACACAGACATGCTCTCATGCACATTTACACACATACACACACACACGCTCACACACATGCACACACCCACATAGACACATATATAGTAGTTAAAGTTCATTTGTTTGAAAGGATTATAAGCTTTACAGTTTGTTTTATATTTAACTTGGTTTATTTTGTTTATTTATAGTTGTTTTAGGCAGCAAGAATTGCATCCATTTTGTTTGTAATTTTTTTGATTGTTTAGTTGCAGTTAGTGTTTTATGTTTCACTCTTTCATTTTATTGTTTCCAATAAGAGCACATTTTATATTTAGGAAGTTGAATTCGGAGAAATGTATTCTGGGATGGTTTGGGGTTGTGTGTGTTTGCATGTGTGTGTGTGTTTGTGTGTGTTTGTGTGTATGTGGCTCATGTAAAGTTTTTTTTCACACAGTAGTGAATAGGAAATATAGTCAATATAACAACAGCAATTCGCAAGGTAGGTAAAAGTGCATGGTAAAAAGCAACCCACAACAGGAACAAAAACAAAGGCCAGCACTCTCCAAACCCAATCCAACAATGTATTCTTTATTTAGTCAGTTTAAAAAAATATATACTGGTTTTGGCAACAGCCTTCCTCACTATGGTAATAAAATTCAAACGTTCAGCAGATACTTATCACTTCCTTGAAGATGACATCTAAATTCCTTAGACTCACATTTAAAGACATATACTCAAATGTAAATACAAAACTTAAACTAATTTTCATTCAAACCAGGAAAAAATAAAGTTCCTAGTTTCACAATCCAAAAAAGAAAAACATGCCTTTACACTAAGCATGCTTTTCCATTCTAATTATTTGGACCACAAAACATAATTTTATCAATACCTGAAAAATGAAATTGGGCATTAGGATACTTAAGCGGATGTTTAAACAAGGCATTAGCTTCACACTGACATCTAATGTCACTAAGATGTTCAAATATATGTGTCTGAAAAATCAAGAAGTCTTTTCAACATAGAAAGCAGAACAAAAACATATAACTAAATGTATAACCAATCCCTCAGAGATACATGCTCCAGGGATCTAAACCTTGTCATCACAATGAACAAAACATGCTTGAGGGATAGGTTCCTGACCCAGAGACTCCCGAGACTCTAGAATAGACTGCCCATACGTGTCAAGCAGAGCGCCTCTTTGGCCCTCTTCAAAAGGAACCTTGACAATTGGATGGGAGATAGGAAATTCACTCCGGGGATCACGTCAGTCTCCCTGCTAGACAGGGGTCCAGGGAAGTAAATACTGTGGGAAGAAATAGCCAGAAAACTGTTATGGCTAGGCTTGTATAGGCCCTAAGGCCAATAGCCTAGTACCAACCTATGAACCCAATGTGAATTACAAGTAATAGCAGTTTTAATTTCATAAACTCGAATGTTCGCTGATGTAAATTCCTTACTTCTGAAAATAACACATGCTGTACATGCACCACAAGGGAAAGACTGCTTTAAAACATTGCCATCCAAAGTAGTTTGTACTTCACCTGCTGCATTCAACCCTCTTTTGTAATGGCTAAAATAATTTCCTATAGTCTTACCATGACTATATGAAAAAATGCATTTGTGAGGGAGAATTTCTAACAAGTCTTTGTCCGTCTGTAAAATAAACCAATGATTGTGAGCAATATGGTGGAAAGCACTAATATTACTCCCAAAGGTGGTAACCAACCTTAGTTTTAGCCCACCATAAACCTGATCATTTGTATCTTGACATTTTAATAATTCACGCCTTGGATTTATTATTAGTATTATCCAAAGCCTGTTGTAATATTTTAGGATCATAATCTCTATCAATAAATCTAGAGGTTAAATCTTGATTAACATTATCAAATTCTTCTACTTCAGAGCATATTCTTTTCAGCCTAAAATACTGTGCTAAAGGAATGTTATTAATTATATGTCTAGGATGACATCTAGATGCCTGTAGTATGGAATTTTATGGAATTCCTTCCTGAATAAGGAAATGTTAACAGTTCCATCCAACATCTTCTCAACCAGTACATCCAAAAATGAAATGCTGGAGGTATCATAATTTAAAGTAAAACAAAGACTCCACCTATTATCATTGAAATATTGAACAAATTCCAACAGAAATTCCACATCAGATGTCCAAACAAACCAGCAGTCATCCAAATAATGATGTCAAATATCAATAGAGTCAATATAAATATTATGAATGACATAATAAATTGCTCAACATATCCCATAAACATATCAGCATACTGTATATAGGAGTAAAATAGGCTCCCCATAGCAGTAGCCTGTAACTGCAAATAACACTCCTGTCTAAAAAAAAAAAAAATTTTAGTGAAAACCTTGGACTATATAAATTAACGTTATTTAACCAATATTCCAGAGCTTGCAAAGCCACCCAATGAGAAATATTGGTGTATAAGGATTTTACATCCAAGGTACACATATACCATCCCATTTCCATGTGTGCATCTTTTAATATATTTAAAAATTATATAGTATCAAGAATCCTAAGTTGAATACCAGACAATAAAGGTTTTAAGTAATGTGTTAAAAAGCTGAAAGGGGTTCTGCTAGTGAGCCAACGTCTGCCACAATGGGACATCCTACAGGGTTTTTTTTTTATTTTTAGGAATCTTAGGCTAGAGATAAATATATTGATCTTTCACTGTTAGCTGTTTCATAATCTTCCTATCAATATGTAGTCAATTTGTCAATCCATTTTTCATTTTATTTTGCCTTTTCAGTTAAGTGAAGTGTTCACTTGAATTCAAGAATAAATTTAGGTGGGATAGCACTTGTCGACTGTTAGTATGTATTTTTGTTTTGTCAAATCCATAAGACTTTTACTTTATTTTTTGGTAAGTAGCAAAAATACACTGTATTTTGGGGAAGCTTAATCAATTTGGTGATATTTTTAATACTACTGATAAATTTGTGAAGTCTTCAATGATCTGAAATTTTAAATATCTGACGTGTATACAAATTCATTTTTTCGTTGCGTCACATTCCTGGAGTCCAAAATAAGGATGAAAATAAGGCATATAGTGGGCATGTCAATATATGAAATGCCTGGTTGTTAACTCTAGGTCAACTTGCAAGCACGAAAATACAATTAAAATGATAACTTTCCTTATTAATGTGCTTAAATGACAGCTTTATCAAAATTAGTATACTATTTGATAATAGTACAGTTCATTGGGTTTTATACTTGCCCTGCAGTTGAGTGATCATGGTGTTAGTATATGTATGTATATATATATATATATATATATATATATATATATATATATATATATATATAAGGTAGGGCTGCAGGTACAGCTCCCTGTAAAATGCTTCTTATGAGTAGTTTACTACTTGTTAATATTGTGGCATTTGCCAACGTACCATTTTGTTTAGTTTGTAGTTTTGATTCATGTGTATTGTAGACATTATGTATTTCAAGTTATTGGACTTTTGCTGGTTAAGGTAAGAAGCTGAAGATGAGACAGTCAGTGATGTGGCCACTGATGTACAAACATTAACATATATATACTGAAAAAAGACAACTGAACCAAACATCCGGATTCACAGGATCGACCACAAAATGCTACTATGCATGTTCCGAGCAAAAATCTTGGTCCATGCAAAGCAAAGTTAAAAAACAAAACACAGTAAAACATCATTTTTTGCAGGGAGGCAAGCCCCCCTGCACCCCACCCCCTGCTAATAATATATATTATTTCTAAGATCACACAATCCCTGGGGAAAGGTAATATTCCACTACCTGGGGATTATTGATCTTGCATACATTTTGACCATCTGTGTAGTCGGCTAAAGGGGGATTCCTCCATATTTAGTTTATATATATATATATATATATATATATATATATATATAGTCATCAATATGTGATGAGTCCTCTTTACCCCGGGGTAGTAACTAAGGAGTCTCAACACCACTGTCTCTGGTAAGGGAGCATCACTAAAAGCAGGGATAGAAATATACAATTTCCGCTAAGAGTACCCTGGGAACAGGTTCCAAAACCTGGGACTAGACTATATGTTTCACTCCATTTCCCCAAATGAGTGTCCACACTAACCACTGCAGAACGCTATGGTGTTAACACAATAAGCATAAACACTCTCAAGTTATTAAAATATTAAGTATATAACCAGCCACAATGAGATGCAGTAAACCATTTAAAAATAAATAAAAAGATTTAAAACGTAAATACTGAATAACTGTTTCCAATAAACAACAGCGTTTCACACACAGGAAATATGAAAATAATGCTGTAGGACAGATCTCACATTGACTGACTGTCAAGAAGGGGTATGGGTGGATACATTTTCAGTCAGCCCCATTTTTCTCAAGTGACGATTTTCCAGGGTCACTTGACAATCTTGCTTGAGTCTTCAAAGAGGGAGAAATGTGAATGACATTAGATAGTGCTATCTGTGCTAGTATCACTGGCTAAAGTTTTTGTAAATAATTGTAAATAATTGTAAACTACACTGTGCTGCATATGCCATCATGATTAGCTATAAGTTTGTAAATAAGTTTATGTATTTTGATTATCACTCTAATTTATGCAAGATGTTTGAATGTCAAACAGTGTTCTTCTGGCTGATCAAATGTACATGTTCTTTGTAAAGAGAATTCTGACTACATGTTGTGCCATGGTCAGCTGACCTAGATGTGATGTCATTGTGTGCCAGAGCTAAGAGAATAGAATCTTCATAACAGCTGTATGTTTAGTTTTCAAATTCTGATATGAGAGAGCAGAATTCTCATAGCAGGTTCCTGGTACTTTTAAAAAATCTGTTATAAAAGCAGGTTATTTGTCAGTTAATGCATAGTAGTAGTAGTTCAGTTGCTTCCAGAGTTATTCAATTGTTTCCTGGAGAGTAGTTGTTCCAGTTGCTGAGGACAGACAATAACCTGGAGTGTGGACATAATTCCTCATCTTGCTTGCAGAAGTAAGAGTATAATCTTGCCTTGTTGAGTTCTTTAGATTATATAGGGTCAGTTAATCTTCAGATAGTCAGGGAACTACAGCTAGTTAGTTGCAGTTTTTCTAAAATCAGTTTGAAATCTATCCTACCGTGTTATTTTCATATTCCCTATGTGTGAAACTCTGATGTTTATTGGAATCAGTTATTCAGTATTTACATGTTTTAAATCCTTTTACTTATTATTAAATGTTTTACTACCTCTCATATTTTTAATAACTTGAGATTGTGATAACACCAGGGCCACTCCGAAATGCCTTACTGCTTGGGATACATGCTACCATTTGTTTCAATATCTATTATACCCAATATAACTGAATACCCCTTTTGAGGGATATTGTGGCATTTGATTGGTGGCAGCCATCATCTTGTAATTTTGGCCAAGAAACACAGCAGGAAAATCTGTGTCAGTCTTTCCCAAGAATGTGTGCATGGGTTAGTATCAGACATTTAAGAGTTAGTATGTCATATACCTAAAAATGGGGCACAGAGTTCTGCAGTGGTTAGTGTGAAGACTCATTTGGAACCTGGAGTGAAGCATATAGTCCAGTCCCAGATTTTGAAACCATTTCCCCTGAGGCAGACTGTGTGTGTGTGTGTGTGTGTGTGTGTGTGTGTGTGTGTGTGTGTGTGTGTGTGTGTGTGTGTGTGTGTGTGTGTGTGTGTGTATGTGTGTGTCTGTGTGCATGTGGTATAGAAGAAAGCCTGGTAATCTAGCTCAGTTCCCCTACTAGGCTAGTAAAGCCAATGGAAGGTATTTGCTGTTCATAGAGTCACTATAGGAGTCAGGTACAACTCCAGACTTTGGAAAAATGGATATGCAGCTTACATCAAGTGCATCTAGCCAATCAGAGCATTGCAATTTAATCTGGCACAAATGACAGCCCTTCCATAGACAGTACTTTGTCATTCTTTGAGCAGAAACCACATTTGTGCACCTGGCTGTGGAGAAAGCCTGATAAGTGATCAATGAATATGGTTTAGGTATTAAAAATAACTATTTGATAATATTGTTTAGTGATATTTAAGTAAAGTTTGTTTACTTAACATTGTGTGCATATGTGTGTGTGTGTGTGTGTGTGTGTGTGTGTGTGTGTGTGTGTGTGTGTGTGTGTGTGTGCGTGTGTGTGTGTGTGTGTGTGTGTGTGTGTGTGTGTGTGTGTGTGTGTGTGTGTGTGTGTGTGTGTGTGTGTGTGTGTGTGTGTGTGTGTGTGTGTGCGCCCATGTGAATATGCATGTGTGTGTGTGTGTGTGTGTGTGTGTGTGTGTGTGTGTGTGTGTGTGTGTGTGTGTGTGTGTGTGTGTGTGTATGTTACAGGCTTGTGCACACATATGCATATTCATTTGGTTGTATTCATCTGTATATGTGCGCAAGACAAGTTATATATGGTATCATGTCTCTGTACACAGTTTTTATGTTTAGTATTGCATACCTAATTGGATGCATAACATGTATTTGCTTTAATATCATTCCACTACATGATGTAAATGTGAAAATCTTTTGGAGGAAATTACAGTCTCCTCTCTTTGTCAGTAGTCTAGCCTCTGAAGTCTTCCTAACAGTTGTCTCCTTTTTCTTTGTCCACCTTTTCTTCTTCAGGGTCATTAGCCCACTCTGTATTATGTGCCTTTTTTTCCTTTCATAATTTATACCTAGAGATGTCATAATTCACCAAATGTACATTCAACAATCACTCAGCAAAGAATGAATGAATGAGAAAGCTTACAAATGGTGCGTATTAAAAATGCAGCAGAAACATAATGAAAAACATTTACAGTCAGGTAAGGCATAGCAAGAATCATGTGGTGTGCTAGGACCATTATTTTATGAGGCTGCTGGATTGTTTAGCTCCCATTTCTTGATCCCATTTTCAACCCCTGGAAGCTGAGATGGTCCAAGCCTTAAGAGGTATAGTACTGGGGACACTTAAGTTAGGAGATATATGAGCAGATGATAATCAGTTGTGATGGTTTGCAAAAGTAGAGCAATATGAATGCTGTAGCCTCTTAATGTGGTACACACTGCATAACTGCATAACTTGAGAAATCTGCAGTATTTTCACCCATTCTGTGTATTTGTTTACAGTACCCTGCTAACTTCTGCAGTTTTCCTTTTTAAAATGCAGTGCAACATATTTACTCTGCACCCAAACAAAACATGTCAAGTTATCTGTACAAAATGATCATGGAAAAAAGTGACTGACATTAATTGCATTTTCTCACAAGTTTAGCTGATTATTTTCTATTTACCAAACAATTGCATTCAATTGCATTATTAATTGGGAATAGCATTGGGCTACCTTTTTCTTTAGTAATGTTACCACTGATGACATCATAAACATTCAGCAACCTACTTAGTATAAGTTGAATTTTCCCAAGGGCAGTGAGGGATGAGCTTTTTAATGAGCTGGAGGGGTTCCAGTTTTATCAGCCTACCACTTGTCACTGCTTGGCAACATTACTGTAAACATTCCAGTCTTAACTTTAGTCCTGCATGCCTTTTGGGAATTCCATTGCTTAAGCAACATGAACAGAGTGAGAATTATACAAAATCAGAATATGTTATTTGATCTGACAACAAATACTGCGTCTAGAATAAGTTTATTTTACTGATTGCATATATTCTGCAGTTTATTTTAGTCAGTGTATTCGTAATTGTTTATTTGGCAGCTGGAGCTTGGTTGTTCACGCCATCAAAGACAAGTTTTGCACTTGTCTGTGACATCTGGATAGTAATGAATTACACTAAACTAAATAAGAAATAGAAAAGGTTTCTCATAAAACACTGATCTAAAACTGTGTGGTCTACTAGGCCTCCTCTTTCACATTATTTTTACTTTTGTGCGTATAAAATGTCTCCTTGTTTGCAGAGCTCAGCTGTGCTGGCTATTTTATGTCGATGTTTCATTTTTCAGTAGCATAGATTGAGCATATCTGTCTGCCAACAGATGTTACTAACAAGTGATATACTTCTTTGTGCTTCTAGCCCCAAGTACAAACTATTTCTTACAAGAGTGACTTAAAGTTCCCAGGATAGCCTTTGCTCACAAGTAGTACTGTTTTTAGATTAGATAAGAGTCCTAAATCTAATGACATCTCATGAGCTCAAATATTTCAAGACAATTAATAAACTTCAAACTGCCTCTCTCTCAGAACAGAAATTGCTTAGTGTCTATCAATGCAGACCTAAGTAGGTTTATACTAGGTTACCAGTATTTTCTGCTGCTCTATTGTGTGTGTGTGGTTGTCTTAAGTGTGTTTGGAGGGGAAGCTACTAGCTCAGGAAGTCTATCATCTATTTGTGTGGGGGAGCAGTACATGACTGAAGGCTATGTATGAGCAATACCTTATAAAAACATACTATTGCTGATGATAGGAATGGCTGACAAAGTAATAGTAACAATATTTAATCAATAATACTCAATACGTATGTGGTACAAAAGAATAACCAGCTACCCAAAGGTGCCTTTGTGCCTGAATGTTCTGTTTTTTTTTCTATAAAACCTGACTAAAAGTTATTAATGTACTTAGAAAATAGAACTTTCCATGTTGATTTCCTTAGTGCTGATGGATTGCTGAACTAACTGGTTTAGAATGTTTTACTGGGAAAATGCATTGATCCAAGATTAATCTTTTTCAGACATAGCCCAGCTTATGAATACTTTTAAATACAGAAATGGTTAATATTGGTCACATTTTAGATATAAAACATCTCATATATTTGTAAAAAGTTATATAATTCTCAGAGAAAGTTACAGGTAATGCTCATGATATGCACATCATGTGGCAAATGTTAAAACAGCAAAATGCTATTAAATACACTGGATCAGAAGTGTCTGAAGAGTGTAATAGCATAACAAACAGACAAAATAATTAAAGATGAATGTCTAAAGGTTATTAGTTAAGGGTGACTTGATCACAGAAGGGGTAAAAGGGGCAAGGCGGTTTAAGGACAGTGCATGTATATAAGGGATTATTTGGTCAGAAAAAAAACAGCAACATCTGATGCATTTGGTCAGGTAGAGACACACTTGGGTACAAAATTGTTTATACTCTGTAAATGCTATGAATGATGAAGGAAGTGTACCCTTGGTTTGGTTCTAAAAGAGAAAATGCACGATCTCTAGTGCGTAGTTCATTATGAGACTTTGTTAAAACTGGTATTTCATTGGCATGCGAATGAATAATAAAGCAGAAGGATAACTGTACTGATCTACCAGTGAGACTGGGACAGGAATCAAACATTAGTAGATTTAATAGGAAGGAGCAACAATAGCGACAAGCACATTCCTAAGTACCTTACCAATATGACATTTATAGAATGGAGCAATGAAGTTTGTATTAGAGAGCTAAGAAATTAAGCCTCCAGATTTTGCTGGATGGAAGCAGATTAAAAACATATTTTTTTGTTTGTTTTTTTGTTTGAGGAGAGGTAAGTAGCACAGGTAAAGAGTAATAGGCACATTTTGAGTTTAACATTTTATTTTTTCTGTGGTGGCCTTACCCTTTAAATTGAATATGCCAAGAAGAGCAGAGTGTTAGGTTTAAATGTGGTGTGGTCTATATAGATGCCAAAGGTTAACAAATGATGGTGTCATCACCCTTGGTATTTGAACTGTGTAGCTGTTTCTAGTGAAAAGCTAGTGTGGTGAATAATAGATAAGTTTGGGTAAATACGCATAATTTGTGCATTAGTGCAGAAGGTCAGTGGTTTCATTTAATTTCAAGTTAATGATTAGGTATTTACGTGTGGGCCATTTACTTAGTTTTTGATTGTAACGTTTTAGGCATTTTTTAATCAGTTGATTAAAAGATGAAGAATTATATATGACCATGTCACTGATCTATGGGACCATTTTGCTGTGGGTAATCAATTGATGAAAAAGAGACGAAGACAGGTGCAAGAACAGAGCCTGAAAAGTCACGTTAGTACCTTGTCAACTCTTCTGTTTGGTTTGTGACATTCAAGGAAGGATCTGGCTGGAGATCTCGGGAGCGATACACTGACTGTTGTGGTATTATTTTCATGCTAGTATGAAGCACAGTGACAGTGTGATTAGTTTTTAAGTTGTGTGAGGTACCACTACTGCTGACTTGGAAGGGTTGAGGAGTAGTTTATTGCAATAACAAAGTTAACAATATAAGTGAAGTCCTTCTGGAGAAAACACTCTGCATCCTTTTACGTGGAAGCTGCGTGGTAGGGTATGATGTCATTGCCACAGAGGGCAAGGGGGTGTCAGGTGCTGTTTTGTTGGTGTCAAAAAAGAACACTTACGGACTCCAGTGGTGGAGGTCTCTGCAGAGAAAAGTTGATAATTGTTTCATATGGAGAATGTTCTCTCTGATACGTAGCTGGAGAAGGAAGAGATTACATTTGAGATAAACTTGGTTTGACATAGCCCATGTAGAAACAGGGAGTGGTTCACTTTCCTGAAGGATATTTTAGGTCTGTGAAGATTTCTGCACAGAACTGTTCTTCTCTATAGAAGAGTAAATGTGCTTTGTCTCTGTATATACTGTAGAAAGGGTATCATGTCCCACACAAAAGACATGCAGAGAATCTATCAGCAGTCCATCGGAGCTGATTTACTCAGTTACCTGGTTGTAAACTAGGAACAGATTTGTTATGGGAAATTATATGTAGATATGTCTAAAACCTTGATGCTTCCTTGGTAGGTGTGTCCTAAGAGCGGAATAATGACAGCATATTTAAATTTGACTGGGGCAATACCTGTTGTGAGTGGCAGATTAAAAACACGTCAGGACTTTGGTGATTGCTTAAAGAGCAAGTTTTAAGTTGTCACAATAAGGGCAGAAAGGGGAAGTTGTGGGGTAAAATTTGTTTAGTAGAGCTGGGGTGAGATAAGTATTGTTTAATAACATGATTTGAGTATAATTAACTTTTTTAAAGGGGATAAATGTTTAGGTTATTTGAATAGAATGGAGTATTTGACTATTTGAGATTGTTGAATCTAGTCCATTCAAGTATTTTGAGAAGAGCATATCATTTTGGCATCTAATCAAGACAATCAGTTTGCATGAATTTGAAGTATTTTTTTTTCCTCGATGAAATTAGATTCCATATAGTTTTACAAATGTTTATGTCACTCAAAACTAGGCTGGGGTCTTCCAAGGTTTTTTTTTTACACAATTCTCTAATTTGTCGCAAAATAATGGTATAGCTTTTAGGAACGTTTATCACCAGTCTCATCTCACTAATACTCTGCTGTGCACTAAGAGTTAAATTGGGAAAAAAAATGGGTTATGAGAAAATGACCCTATCTTGGAAATTTACTATCCTACACATTCCCCCTCCTGGGTTAACAAAACTGCAAATATTTGTCCTAATCACACTATTTACCCTAATCAAATTTTATATTACCCTGAACTGGAAAGACAGGTCCCTGTTTTCATGGTCTGGATTTAAACAAATGGCTATTAAACATTTAATGGCTCACAAATGCTCAATGTTTAGCCAAAAATTGCACCCACATTTTATTGAATATTTGGACAAACTATTTGACCACATTCTCCTATAATGATCAATGCCTGCTTTTAGCTTTTTGGGGATGGGCTTTTAACCTACTTATGTTAAATATAGTACTTTTCTTCTACCTTTTTATCCTTCTAATACCTGGGCTTATCAAACTTCAATCTGCTTTCTTCTTTTCTTTACTGCTTGAATGTATTCATTAGCATCAGCATCAAAACTAAATATTGCATTTACTTAAATGGGCAGCTAGCACGCTTGTACATAGTTTTTTTTATTGCATGTTTTACTGCTTTTATAAATTCCTTGATTCTATACTTATACTTACCATTTCCACCACGATCTATTGCCTTCATTGTGATGTTTGTGTTATTTTGTTCTTTAAATATGGAAAGAGTAAAATACAATAAAGAGATTTTTGTAAAAAAAGCAAGCTTTAAGAAGCAAGAGTAGATGCCACTATGGTTGGTGTTGTTCTTGTTTTCTAACTTTTATAAAAGCTCTTTACTGCATTAATAGTGGCATGTCTAAAATAAAATTATGGAAGACAGCTGGTTGGGAGAGTTGTGTTAGTACAGGAAGCTAGTATTTGTGTTTTTGTGGAATGAATAACGAGGAGAAAATATTGTATATGTAATTATTAAATTGTTGAAGAACATAGTTATCCATTGTGTAAGATTTTTTAAAAGATGTCTGAGAATTTATGTTATAGATTTATTTTATGTTTGCCAAAATTGCTGTACTTTTGAAGATCTTAGCCCATGACTGCTTCTAAGGAAATAAGTTTTGATTCTTGATAACATACTTATATTTCTTGGGAAAAATACAGACATGTTGTGGTTAGATTTAAGGGAGGTATTTCTCCATATTTCCCATGCAATGTTCCTGCTTTTTTGTCCTGTATAATTGATGTTGATATTAAAGGGCAGCCTTCTCTGTGGGTGCTTTCTGTTAAGAATCTGGAGGAGTATGGTGTTAAAGTACTTGATGGCTTTGTTAGGGTCATTTTCCAGGACAAGGTTGCACCAGTTGAAGGAGATAGGTGCTAATTCAAGTTCTTCCTTCTTAGATTCAGTAAAGTCCCTGATCAAAGTTATTTTACATGGTGGTTTCTGACATTTAAGTCAAGATTACCTGAAACAAGGCAGATATTACTTAAAGTGTTTGGTGGGATTTTGATCCAATGGATCTTCCGTGGAGTATTAGTAATGTTAAAGTCAAGGAGTATGTACTTATCTGAAGGTGGATTAAACCTAATGAGGAAGTTATAAGCTGCAACAATTCATTTTGTAAGACAAATTGAGTGGCTTATGCTTTTTGTGGGCTTAGTGTGTATAAATTACTATCACCTAATATAAGGAGGCTGTTGTTTTTTGAAAGCTTAATTATATCCTCTAAAGTGATGTTAAGTATGGAGAGGTTAGCAGAAAGTGGGCAGTAAATGTTCCCAATATATATATATATATATATATATATATATATATATATATATATATATATATATATTGATATATTGACAGAGTTGCTAATTTGTAATTGTATCAATGACCAGTTCAGATTGCTTTTAGTAAGGTTTGTACTTTGCTCAAGAAGTTCTCTTTCGTATTTATGGTGAGTCTATATAACTATAATAACCTTTCACACTGTGTATTTACCAATTTTGTTATTGAAGTATAATGTACAATTAGAGTTGATGAATGAAGAAGAGCATCAAAACATGTAAAATATCTGGTTAACAAATACATACATACATACATACATAAATAATCTACCTTTATGTAGTCCCATACTTTGGTTCAGCCACTCGGTCTACTGTTTCCCTTTCATATAATGAACTAATCATGGTCACTGCCTGCCAGGAGCTTTTTAAATTTTATAGTTAGAATGAATTTAGTGTTCAGATTTTTCCCCTTCATTTTCTTCTTCCGGGACAAAATACATAAATTCATCTTGGTCTATAATTCCTCTGTTTCACAAACTCTATGATTTGGATATTAAGAGATTAAAGCTTTCCTTCAGTAGAACTTTTATTTTTTAACTCCCAGACTTTACCATTCCTTTAGTGGCCCTACTTTTCTTTTCCATATCAAATTTTCTAAATATTGTACAATGTAATAAGAACATTTTGGTGATTAAAATTATAAGTCTATATGAGGTAGTAGGAAATGAATATAATTTGCTCTTATACAAATTCTAAGAATAGAAAAAAGAAAGAAAGAAATGCTGGAGTTGAGAGATGAGATGGAGTAGAATAATAAAAGGAGCTCTTCAGATGCTAGAAGATGTATCAGGATATGCAGCAGAAATATTTAAGGTGAAAAAAATTCAATAAATAGAAAAAAATGAAGAACTGGACCAAAAGGTAATTGAAGAAGAGGCAGAGTAATTAAGAAAGGCTTAATATGAAAAGCATATCAGGGAGATTGAGTCCCATACACATTGTGTAGGATTATTTAGTCCCTAGTAAAGAAAAAAATATCCGAGGTTTTCAAGATATTTTAGATAATGCGTCATACGTTGCCTTTTAAATGGAAATGTACTTAATTTGAAGAAAAAGATTTTTATAATTGTTTTTTATAAAAACTAGAGGCAATGCTGTTTACTTAATATAGAATGCAACTTATTAAAGATGGTTTTCAAAAACATGCTATCAGTTTGGCTGATGGGAATCATTAGCATTTAATCAGACTTTTTGTGGTCGGTTAAATTAGTACATATTCACTGCAATTTTAAGAATTTTTTTCCTTTAAAAAAGGAAGTAAGGGAGTGATAGAATGGAAAATACTAATGACTGAGAAAATGATTACATGGAACGCAGCAGACTCTGGAAATACTTAGATGAGATAAGAGTTTAACATTGGACAGTTGAGGTCATTATGTAAATAAACAAATAATAGGAATTTGATTAATGACAGGTTAAGGTAGGTGTCTGGAGTTAAAGGGCTGTAACCCATAGTTGTTTTTTGAAACAGATTTTATATTGGGTAAAACATATTACTTCAAACAGCAGTCCATTTAACAGATGCCATCAAACAACCTAACTGGTGACCTTAAAAGTCATTGGTAACAAGAACATTGAGAGACAAACCCTGATGGCTCACTATTGGTTCTAACAATAAACATATTAATAAAGTAAAACAAAAAACTCAAGCCAAAACAGCCGCTACCCTTATGAGACAAACACAAGACAAACATATTAATTTAACAGCTCTTAAAAACCTCCAAGTAAGAATGTCAACATTACTAAGGCTATTGTTTTTAATTCAAAAAGTACTTTTGTCTTATTTACACTCACTGGGGTTAAAATACTTCTTCAGACTTTATCTCACAAAACAAACATAACATTTAAAAATGTTGTCATAGTCACATCACAATAATTTTCTACTGTTCTTTAAAAATAAAAACATTGTTAAAATAATAGTCATACAATGCACTTAAAATATGTCAATTTAATTTCATTGACTAACAACTCTGAATTTCTTATTTATTTAAAAAAAATAAAAAACTTTTATAAACCCCATACTGTAGCATGAGTGTAATATCTGCCATCTGTATTAGGCATATTCCAAGTAGTCATCTCTCTGTCACCATTAACATCTTCACCATGTTCCAAAATGAAAAATACTAATTTTTAAAAATATTTACTCTTTAAAGAATGCTTAGCTAATACACTGAATAAATGTTTACACTTTACTGCTAGTGAATACTCATATATCATACTATGCACCATTCTATTTGTTTTGCCTATGTAAAATCATTCACAGGTGATCCATGCTGTGTAGTATCCACGTATTCAGTTTGGCATGCAAAATAATCTTCAGATCCATCTGTTCATTCTGTATTAATACAATAAATGTTTGGTCCTACATGTTTTGCACTTGTATGTATGCATCTTTGTCCCTAAACTTTTAATTGTCTTTTCTTACCTTTGTAAAATTTAATTCATATTACTATTCCCCTTATTGATAAACTTGGCTCACTACCTACTTTACTAAAAACGTCTTTGTATCTTTCCAAAATTTTCTAGTCATTTGTTATTATATTTTTATATGCCATATATCTAAACTATAGGTAATAGCTGTATTCCAAGATTCATTTTTATATAAATCGTTTGTCATTTCTTTTTGTTTAGTTTTATTGTTTCTGTTTGTTTGGCGGGGCTGCTTTCAATTGCTTCATAGCAATTCTCTATTGTAACTTCTTTATGTTGCAACATTTTGAACCTATCTTCTGTTTGGGATACCTAAAATCCACAACAATTAAGAAGAACCACCATTGACACCAATAGTAGCATCTAGGGTTCAATGTTAGAATTTTCTCCATAGTTCTGAATCAACCATTGCAAGAAGCTATAAGAAAAAGCAAGTCATACATCAGGAAGTCATTTGATTTTAAGAATTAATTTATTTATTTATATTTGTTGACCGGGAGTGTCCGACTGGATGTAGGTCCATTTTCAGCAGAGACCCATGGAGAAAAGCTCCACAGTTAAAATAAACAGACAGTAGTTACATTGGATTACATAGCGATTAACAATTTACATAGCAATTACTTACAACATATTTACAGATGAAGAACATAGTACATCAGTAGACAACTAGAATCTTTATCTGTGAAGTACATAACAGACCTTAACAAATGTTAAAATAAGAAGTTCCTGCTGTATAAGTACTAGGCTTATGAGCATCTGAGCTTGCTATAATCAAGGTAGTTAGTGGAGTGGAAAGAAAGGTAGTGGTTGGATGGGGTGGGTGATATTAGAGTGGGAGTTGCAAGGGCATAGCCAGCATGTTTTTAGGTGCGCTTTTAGTAAAGTTTTGAAGAGGGTGCATGATGGTACAGAGGTAATTGTGGGTGGGAGGGAGTTCCATAATTTGTCTATGGTGCAAGAGAATAGTGCTTTACCAGCAGAGTTATTGGCTTTAGTGATCTGCAAGTGATTTTTGTTGCTGGATCTTAGTGGTCTGGTGGTGCGATAGGGTTGGAGTAGATTCTGGAGGGATGGGACATTTAGTGGATGGTTTACTAGTTTGTGGGCGAGTGAGAGTTGATACCATTGAAGGAGGTGAGGGAGTTCAAGCCAGCCCAGTTTAGCAAGTGAGAGACAGTGGTGACTACGGTAGGATGCCCCTGTGGCGAATTTGGCAATTTTGTTGTAGCAGGTCTCTAGCTTGTTTAGATCGCGTTGCCTTAGGTTGGTATATATTGGAAAGGCATAAAGTAGGGTGGAGATAAGATGGAACTTTGCTATTGAAATCTTTGCTGCTTTGATGAGAAGTTGCTTATTTCTGTATAACGCTCCTAGTTTTTTGTGGACTTTTTTTATGGTCATGGATATGTGAATTACAAATTTTAGTTTATTGTCTATTTCCACTCCTAGCAATTTGGTGTGTTCCGTTGGGTATATAGTGGTGTTATCTTTTGCTGTAATGTTAAAGTGAGAGTTGTTTTGAGTATGTTTGGTGGGTTGGAAGATGAGTAGTTTAGTTTTGTTTGGGTTGAGTATTAATTGGGCATCGGATAGCCAAGTTTCAACAGAGGAAAAGGCTTCCTGTGTGACTTTTTGCAGTTTGGGTAGAGACTGGCCTCAGGTAGATGATGGTCGAGTCATCTGCGTATTGTATGAGTGTGCCATGTGTGGTGGCAGAGGCTAGATTATTTGTGAAAACAGAGAAGAGTAGGGGTCCAAGGATGGATCCTTGGGGAACCCCTATGGAGACAGGTAGTTGGGGAGATATGTCATTCTGCCATACAACGGATTGTTGGCGGTCAGACAGGTAACTCTGAAACCAGTGGTGACTGATTGTGAGAAGGATAGGTTATTGAGGACAGAGATAAGTTGTTTGTGTGGGACCATGTCAAATGCTTTAGATAGGTCTAGGAAAGTAGCAGAGGAGAGATAGCCATTGTTTTTATGCTGAAGGATAGTGTTAGTAAAGCAGAGTAAGGCAGTGGTGGTGCTATGGTTTAGTCGGAAACCATGCTGAGTATTGGAAAGGAGGCTGTTAGTAAGGAGGTAGTCTGAGACCTGAGAGTGTATGCATCTCTCTAGTATTTTGGAGAGTGGAGAGAGAATAGCTATGGCGTAGTAATTGGTTAGTTCTGTGGAAGGTCCACCTTTGTGGAGGGGAATTATATGTGATACTTTCCACAGTGTGGGAACATAACTTTCTGACAGAGATCAGTTAATCAAGATGGATACTGGGTAGGCCAGAGCATCAGTTGCGATTTGTAGGTATTCACTTGGGAGGTTGTCTGCTATATAATAAATATAATAAATATAAGAATAAATGATTATGTTTTTTATTTTGCAGAGAAATGTAAGAAAATGTTAGGGGCAACATTTGCAGATATTGATAACAGGCAGGTGAACTGAATAAATATGTAAGTGACAGATGAAGTATTCAAATCTTGGCTAGAACATCAGAAAGGAAAAAGGGGAAAAAAAGGTTACGTTAGTCAAAATGTTTTAATCAGTCTTTCATGTTTTATATATATATATATATATATATATATATATATATATATATATGTGTGTGTGTGTGTGTGTGTGTGTGTGTGTGTGTGTGTGTGTGTGCATGCACATGTGTATGTGTGTGTGTATATATTTATATCTATAAATATATATATATATATATATATATATATATATATATATATATCTATATCTATATATATAAATTCCCTTCAGAGTATTGAAATTGCAGAACATCAAACCTCTGATCATCAAGGACCAGATGATCAAAGTTCTGCAATATCGAACTCAAAAAAAAAAAAAAAACTAAAACGTGAAAACTTATTTCACATTTTTGCACCCCCACACCCCCTGGTACTTAAATATAGCAACACCAAGATTGCACTACAGAGAAGAGATTGGTACTGTACAGCATGGAAAGGGAAATTTACCATTCACTTCAAGAGGAATGGGGAGTGCACAGGGGCTTGTCCCACTGCAAAAACTTAGAACAAGACTTTTTATCTTTTGTAATTTGTTATACTTTAATGTTTGATGTTGTAGAACATCGATCATCTTGTCCTCGATGATGTGTGGTTTGATGTTCTGCAACTTCGCTCATTTGAAGTAGACCTACATATATATATATATATATATATATATATATATATATATATATATATATATATATATATATACAGGTATATATGCTCATATAATGAAACATTGGACACACAAAAGGGTGAACCTCAAATCATAGGAAAAGTGACAGAATGCACAAAACACTGAAATCCTATTAACAGCAAATTACAAAATGCTAAATGCTTCTCTTCCACTTAAAATGCCCTTTATCAATTAACCCAGCTGCACTTTACATAGAAAAAAATCCTTTTCCTAACAATACCTCTATACAAGACAAATGGGAACAGAACACACATAAACCAAACCTGTGCAATGCTAAATTTATTTCCTTATCTAATCCTTACCCTACTAACTCCTAAATATAATCTTGTACACCTTTGCAACCACCACCTTTTCAATTAAACATTCATTTTCCTACACACCTCTAGTTACCACCACTATATAAAACTATACTTTAACTATATTGAGTCACACAAAGGAGCATTCTTTACACCCACACAAACTTTTAAAACAAATGATTATTCTATCTCTTGAATTACAACCACATATGAATATTTATATATATATATATATATATATATATATATATATATATATATATATATATATATTATTTATATATATATATATATATATATATATATATATATATAGGTCTACTTCTGATTGTTGAAAACACAATTTCTTGACAACCAGCAGACTGAACCCATTTAAACAAAAGTGCACTAAATAGAAAGTGTACTTTCCCAAAAAACGGTTCTCCAAAGCAAATTACAGTGGGGATAAGGAAATATATCCTTTCCCCACTGTAGTGCAATCTCAGAGTTAGTATATTTAAATAGGGGAGTGTGGGGGCATAACCCTCAACATGGGGGTGCAGGGCTGCTTGCCCCCCCTGCAAAATACTATTTAAAATAGATTTTTTTGTTTTTTTCTGGTTCAGAGAACCGGCTTTTGTGAAAGTGCAGTTTCGGTGTAGTGCACTTTCGCTTTAATGGGTCTCGATGTTTCTTGTTCAAGATTGTGAAATTTCCATCAAGAAATGTGTGTATATTATTCCTTTGCTGTGTATTAAAAGAGTGAGTCTGTGGTATCTCAGGTAATTCTTCTCACCCTGTGGTGGTACAACAGTCAGAAAGTAAGTATATATAAATTCTAGAGCTGGGGGGACTTCTATGTCAGAGGGTGCCAGGAGACAACACCCTCCTACAAAAACATTGTTGAAGTGATGACTGCTGCTTCAGAGGTTGGGTTTTTTCAGCAGCTGTCACTATATGACTGGAATCCATTTTAGATTAGATACTTACTGCTGTTCAGTGTCAGAACACACTTGAAGGAGTGAATAAGCAACAAAATAGAAGTATGCTTATGACAAAAAAGCAGCTAGACATTCAAGTGGAAGTAGTGAAGCACAATGAGAGAGGAGGCTAACACAATCTCTTGCTTAAGTGATGGGGAGTGCACAGAAGGTTTAAGGCCCACATGTATTTCTGGTTTGCCCAGTGATTCACTTCCATGCTTGATACCTTTGTACAGGACTCTAAACAGTCCGTATCTTGTCTATATTTTCTTTATTCTTCCTGTGCATTTTTAAAGCAGCATATTTTACCAGCTTTAGCAAAACATAGATTTACAAGGGCCACAGGAGAGCTAATTACACAGAAACTTCTCACAGTTTGTTGAATTCATTTGAATGCTCTCTTCCACAACTGAGTCACATGAAATCAAATCTAAAGTAATTTTACAAGGGCTTCATGTAGATCTTGGAGAAGAAAGTGATATTTGTTTATGAGATTTGATGTGATATAAAATCAGTGTGTTACTTTCTGAGGGTTATGTACTTTTGTTTTTTGCATAATGCTGTCAGGAGATGTACTCATGCAAGGTGATGGATGGATTGGGGATGAAGTAAGTGCCTTCAGCAGTATCTGCAAATAAAGCAGTTCAGTGACAGCTCTGTATAGCCTCTTCCATTTCAGAACAAAGAAAATGTCTAAAGGAAAATAATGAAAGTTATTGAAAGTTGTGTTAGTATTATATGGTAGCAGTCAAAGGACTTAGCTGGGGATTTCATGCTAGAACTTAGGCTATCTTCAAAACAGCTACAATTTCAAACTGCATTATTAGGATTTTTATGATTATAAATATTGTATATACACATATCTGAATACCATGTGAACTGATTTTATTACTTGCACAGCTATATTTTACTGCTTTAAGTATAGAACATGTGTGATAGTTCATTATCCGATATTCGGTTGCTTCTTATTGCTTTAATGTTTTTATCCATAGTTAACTGTCTATACAGTTAGGTTTGTGATATAACTAGTGGAAATGCAAAATAAAAAAAAAATAAATAAAAAGTTGTTGTTTGTTTGTCTTTTCCCGGTAAGGGGTTGCCACAGCGGAACTCCGGTCTGCTCATGATTGGCAGTAGATTTTTACGAAATGTTCAGGTGCCAGCTCGATGCTCAACCTTCAACGAAGGCGCGCCCATTTACGCACGCATGTCTTTTGAATGCTACCCAACTGTGGGGAGGACATGTAGATTCCACACAGAAGGCACTCCCAAGCCCAGCTGAGAATGGTACGGGAGAATCTCTTGCTGTGAGGTAACAACCCTACTGCCATACCACCGCGGCATATCGAGTGATAAGTGAAAAAATCAAATTGTACTTTGAAAATACATTTCCCTGTTAAGTAACACAAACTTGATTGTTCTTAATATTTTCTCTCTAGGAGTATTGTGGGAAAACAGAGTTTTGTGTATTTGTGTTTGGACAGTGATATTTATTGTTTAAACAAAATATTTGAGGGGAACACAGCCCAAAAACATTTTCTGTGCATATGTATTAAGAGAAGTAGATTCATTTCTATATAAGAATTTTCAGACATACTGTATTATAAAACATCTCACAGAATAATTGTTTTTCTGGCAGTTCTGCCAAGACTGTAGATTGCTTCCATGCCTAAAGCTAATGTAAAACTTCCCGTTTGTTCTTTGGGATTACGGAAAAGCTTTCAGTAATGCATATGTAATTTAAAGGGAGCACATTCTCAGCCTTTAATTCTGTTTTCCTGAGAACAATGATTATCTTTACTGCAGTTGTCTAATTCCACCAAAGTTCACATCTGAGTGAAGTCACCTGCAGATCAGGCTACAGATATGACAGACATACATTATTTATTCATATATTTATCTGCATTTTTGACAGGTGGTCTCTGTTGGCAAAATGCATCCATTTTTCAATGAAAAGTAGAAAGCAAATACTTATCTTAACATTAATCCCTCCAATGCAACATGAAATAAGGAAATTACCATTTGCTACACATGCAGTGCTATTCCAATGAGCTTAGATTTGAAGGTTTCACGGAGAATCCCCTTGACACTTTGAAAACAGCCAACAGAATTCTGAATAAGCAATAGAGCTAGTTCTCTGCTGGTAACAGTTACCTCATTTGTACTCAAGGTCCTGCATCCCATTATAGATGACTGTTTATATGTGTGTGTATTACATATCTGTAAGTGGATGAAAAACACATTGACTCCAAAGTATGATATTTGATTTCTAGTACCAGTCTTTGGCTACGTGTGAACTAATGCACCTCTGTCCCTCTGCCTGTATATCCATGTGCAAGCCCATCTGGTACCAAACCACTAAGTGCCAGCTACTTGTCCTTATTATTGATAGCAATATCATTTCTAATGCTGGCTTGCTGACCCTTTAATTTGACTGACCATTTCTCCCTCTGCTGTTGTCCTAGTTATTTTGTACCTCTGTCTCCCACTCCCATGTGCATGTCATAAGAAATAAACCACAAATAAAGAAGACATATATGTTAAACAAAAAGTAGAAATTGACACAAAAAACATATAATAAAGTTCTTCTTTCTAGAAATTTGTAGATTGAACTTTGTGCTTGGTGCATACTAAAAGATTTTGAAATGCAAATGTTACTTCATTTGCTGTTTGCTGCAATAAAATGCAGGCTATGGGTTACAGGAGCACATACTTACTTGTAATATATTTATCTTTTCTTTGTGGTTTTGTGACTGTGGAATTAGTATATGCAATAAAAAGGGGTATGACAGCAAACCCTCCCCCATGAGAGATGCATGTGGCTTTCCCCTATAAAATGACTTTTTTGTCTGTGTTTGTGGATTTATAGTTTTTGTATTTAATATGTGCATTTTCCTTCTCATGACATGAATCCCTGCCTCTGTTGCCTAGGATGAGTCACTATTCCTTAATAAGGACTCCTGACAGCCTTTCTGATGTCGCTTGTGCTTTACTATTATCTGCTTGAAGTTCATTCTACTTATGTCATAACTTACTAAGGAAATGTATGCACACAAGCAAGGCTGGCATCATACCTCTCAACTTCTTTAACTTCTTTACTCAAGCATTCTGGGCAAAGCCTAAAACAATAGGGGGATTATACCTCTCAACTGTCCAGATTTTCCCAGAATGTCCAGATTTTTGCCACATATTTTTGACCTGTTCCTCATAATATTTGTGATTTTCTGGCACTTTACTGGGATAATTTGGCAACTGAGGTCACTAAATAATGGCATACATTTGAGTTTCAGGCTTCAAATCTGGTCTATGTTATATCATCGAATGCTTAAAAAAGCAAACAATGAATAATCAACCCCATGTAAGCAAAAGCTTACAATCTCAAAAGCTCAGAACAGCGATTTTTCCAAAAAAAAAAAAAAAAAAAGAAAGAAAGAAAAAATAAATTGAAAGAATACATAAATTGGGGGCTTTGCCCCCCACACCCCCCTACTTAAATATGCAAACTCTGAGATCACACTACAGTGGCGAAAATGGCAAAGTAATGGAAGCAGCCAAGCAAATTCTTTCCCTGGGAAAGAATTTGCTTAAAAGCCGCTTCGTTTTGCCTTTTTATTGTTTTAAGTTCGACCAAGACACGTTCAATACAATGCATCTTTGGTCATCTAATAGGAACCCTTCAAATCCTTTAGAAAATGTATGTTAACAATATGTTACTCTAGCAACTTTCTAAGTTTATAACAGCAATACTTAAAATCTGTCCCTATTTTTGGGCTTTTGTCCTCCATTTTGTCAGACTTTGTGCATATTTCTTGCAATAAGAAGTTGAGTTTGAGGGGGATGAAGGCTCAAAATTAGGGACAGTTTCCAAACATTACTCTAATTTACTTAATAAGTTAATAGATCATCATGTTTTGCATCAGCACACATTTTCTGAATAACTATAACTTTAATGTTTAGACATATGGCATTATTGACTGACTGTGATTTACCAGAAATCAAACATTTAAGATGTGACAGGAGAAAAATATGAGGCATAATTAGGGACATTCTCTAAAATCAGGGAGAGTTGAGAGATGTGCCTGACATTCAAATTTAGTTTTTTTCTATTCATTCTGGCACCTTAGATCTTGATCATCATATCATATGTTCAAAATTGGTGCCTGCCCTTCCAACATGCTACTTATTTTTATGAAATCATGTAATGGTGACCCAGTATCGCAAGAGGTGCATAAATGTTGCACCTGTAATGGTGATATGTGCCCTACTTTATGCATCCTTGTTTGTATTTTTTTTTTCTTTTTGCCCAGTCATGCATGAAATGATACAGGGAGAAGCTGGTTTAGCTGGTCAACAAACAAATAATAACTGGCTAACAAATATTATCTGATTATGGTTTTACCAAAGCACAATAAAATTAAAACTCCAGTGGAATGATATAAATTGTAATAATGATGACAGTAATAAAAAAATAACGTTGAATGAATATTATGCCTTCTTTTCCTGAAAACACATTGCATTCAGTTCCCTAACACATAATCCATTCCAGTTTTTTCTACTGTGTTCCTGCTCCCAGTTTGACAAATAACCTTGATCCTGTACTTCTTCACTGGTCCCAATGGATATCCCATGGGTCATCCAGAACTCTAGTCACAAACTTCTGCGTTTATCTCTAGCAATAACTTAACATTCTCCAATGCTCATTCTCCTCCAGATTTCTTGTTCAGAAGAATTTATCATTAATTAAAAAAGAACATATCCAGCAACATGACATTAGGCTAAGCTGTTTCTTGCAGGCTGATATCTACAGTTTGCTGTTTTGTTATTTTCAATGCTCATCTATACTTATCCGTAGGTGACTGTTTCCTACCTAAGTACTTCTTTGGGAACTGTCCCAAAGCAACTGGCTTGTTTATTATCTGTGCAGATTAAAGTACTGGCTGATTTGCATCTACATACGTTTAATTTTTAGTGTCACTGCTGCTTTATATTTCAGAGGCATTATATCACTTCTATCTTCCATTATCTCATACCATCTGTTTTTCTTGTTTATGCCTGAAAATGATCCATGACTTTCTAATTACATATGACACAAAAGCATAAATAATTAGTAAAATGTAATGGCAACCCCCCCCACACACACAGACTATCTTATTACCTAAATGAATAGGTAATGATGGAGGGGGATACCACATGGAACTTTATGCACGACTCAAGTATTCTGTAACTGCATGTTTGATGACTGTAATTGTCTTTTCAATGTTCACTGAAGTCGGTATAGATGAACTTTATGTCCAGTATAAACAGGTATAACGACTAGCTGAAGAAACCTCAAAAGGCCAAGGCTGTCATTCTTCTGCTTGTGTTGAACAATCACTTAATGTAGCAAATCTCCAGAATGCAGAAATTCATGAATGAAAGCCCGACGAGACACCAGCAGTAAGAGGGACACAGATTAATATATTAAACTTACTGAAGGGCCCATGTTAATGTGTGGTGTGCAATAAATACTTAAAACTACTTTGTGGTGGTTGGTGTCCTGCTCTACATTTTGCACATTTGAATCTGACCCGGTTATTAGTGGCTATGCACATTCACCTTTTTGTTGATTGATGAATACTATATACATGATGGCCAGAAGTGGAGCTGAATTTGTAGAGCGACCGGTGAAGAAAAGTGCCTATTTACCAGTCCAGTCTTATTTACTAGGGATTTTGTCCTGTGTCTATACTCCTACACATTTGCCTCTAAAAGTTGGAAGTTGGCATCATAATGCATTATGCATAGAATATTAATTCATTCTAACTTGAGTGGAAACCATTTCAGAGGTGTTATGGTATTGTTCATTGGTTATAAGAAGATGGAAATTAAAATAAGAAAACAAACAGTGCATTGTGAGTAGTCCACTGCGATTTGTAGAAACAGTACTAGAACAACTCACTGAGGAAGAAGACTACACTGATTTGGTCCCTCACTTATGTCTGAGCTCTACACCATTTTAGTATGCATCTCTAAATCTGATTTTAATTGCCACTGGCACTGATAAAGCTATTTTTGCCTGATCTTCTTAGCTTTCGTTGTCCAGGTCAATCTGGTCCAAGTTGCCTTCCAAATGCCCAGGTTTTATTTTTAATGTAGAAACTTTACTTGTCCTGTTTGAGCTCTGAAATTGTTGCATGGACATAACTGCTGTATCAAACCTTGGTTCCTCAGTCACTCTGTGTGGCTTTTCATCTGAACTACTCTGCCCAGTGGATACTAAGATGGCTGCTCCCTTCCCAATCCCAGTCCTGGCAGGATCTCAACTTACTCAAGCTTATCTTAGGTGTATAGCTTAGTTACTTTAATCTTAAAACATTTAAATACATTGTGTAACACTGGGCATCTGTTTTCTGTTCTTGCTAGATAGCTATGTCTAACACTAATGCTAACACAGTTCAACAACACTTCATGGTTGGTTGTCTGTCTGTCCATCAGTCTGGCTGTGTGTCTGTCTGCATAATTCACTGTTTCACACTATCTCATATTCTCCTTTGTGATCTACAAGCTACCTTACATTAGAAAGGCTATCACAAAAGGTACAGGGAAAGGTAACCCCTCATCAAATCATCAAGAGCTGCAATCAGTTTGTGAACCTTGCCTAAATAAAAAGGGAAAAATGGCAGAAAGCCACACTGTAATTTTTACTAGACCCAGATAATAGCATTCAAAGAGTGTCTCTGGTCTGCTAGTTCAGTAGAAACTAGAAGTACAGATACTTAGACATAGATAATCATGAAGTAATAGAAACTGGTGGTTGTGGCAGGATGAGCTGAGCTTGTTGTAAATCTGTGTGCTGGATGTAACTGCAGTTATTTAGTGGGATTAGAAACAAAGGCTGCCATCCTGAGAAGTCACATGTAGACACAGACATATACATCCAGCTGTGTAACCAGCAAAACCATATGAGGACATGGACAGTAGAGCTTTCTACATCTTGAATGGGCATTCAGTACAGATTAATTTCAATAAGGCTTATCAGTTTTAGGATAAAATGGTTTGGTACAAGTTGAGTGACACAGATCATGAAAAGATAGCTAAAGGGAAGAATTCAGCAATTAAGAAGCTCATTGTTGAGGCTATAAAGATAAATCTAAAAATAACAGTCAAAACAAACAGATGCAAATGGATAATGTGCTTTACTAGCAATGGTAGTGCAACTCAAAAGGCCTTCTTAAAAAAAACAAGAATTTGAGGTGAGAGAAAGAGCAGGAATAGTGAATAAGAATAAGTCATGGTAAGATGGTAGTTAAGGAAAGGTCCACAATTCGGAGTAAATCCTCAAGGTCTACAACCTTACTCAAGTTGTAGGTCTTCTAGGTAATCCAGAAGATATCAAGTCTCCTTTTGATTCCTGGTTCATTCACTATGTCTTCTGTTTAGAAAGGTTTTAGGTACTTATCTGGGGAACATAATGATATGCCACTCCCAGTCTTATGGGGGATTTGAAAATATCAGTAATCTCTTTTGATACAAAGTGAACTAGTCTACTTGTGATTGTGGTGGTGGGGGGATTCACTGAGGTTCTGTTACTAGTAGTTAATAGCTGCATAACATTTGAAGACTTCCCTAATTAGTTGCATATCTCCGTCTTGTTCATGTATGCAGAAAAAAATTATAAACAATGCATATGTCCAATATATGCTTATGTGCAATTTCATGAGCCATGAAAAAACTTTTAGTTTTAGAAACAGGTAAATCCTGTGATAAATGCACCTATTCATTGGTTATTGCTATCATACAGTGGCATTACTTAAGAAAGAAATTGTTTACCATTCTAATAATGTCATTGTATGATGGCATCTTTGTGTTCTTCCACTTACTGCATTGCATTCTGATGTGGATGGCACTTATGTCTGCACACTTACACAGTATATCAGTGCAGAGTAATGGAAGCAATGGAGAAGAGACCATCTCTGCAGTGGGCTCTCTCTCTCTCTCTCTCTTATTTTAAGAGTTGAAAGTATAAAATTTTAATGTCTCTCATTATTGTTTGATAGATATTTTCAGTCATTTACCAGAATATCAAAAATGTATAGGTTCATAGGAGATTACTAGGCTAACGGCTTAAGAGCCCTAAGGTCTAGAGGGTGGCTTAGATTTGTGCCTATGCCTCTGAGTATTTTACAGACTACTCCTGTCCATGAGGGACCAAGATGCCACCTCAGGAGTGAATTTAAAATTCCCCAGTCATTGATCCAAACTGCATTTGAAGAGGGTCAGGGAAGGGCTCAAGACCTGGGGCAATCTCTGAGACACATATCTGTCTCTCCAGCATGTTTTTTTTTCATTTCACAGACCAAGTTTAGATCCCTAGATCAGGTGGCCCTTATGCTGTTGGTCTTGCTAATGTGTAACAGTTCCATCAGGGCTGGATTTGTGACTGCCTTGTAGGTTAGGCATAGATCACCCCTTAATAGTCAGCAGGAGACAGAGTAAAGGGATAGGACTTTTAGTCTATCCACATAGAACATGTTGTTTATACCCTGTATGTTTTTTGTAAGTAACTTCTGAGGCCAGTCCAGCTGTTGCAAGCATCTGGTCAAGTACACACCAAAAGGTGTATTGTACTCAATTACTAGTCTGATGAGACCCAAGTACAGTGGGATTATAACTTCCTTGAATCTGGATACCATACCTTTACTTATAAGCTGTGCTACAGAGAAGGACTTTCTTACAACTGTGGACATATGGTGGTCAAAGTTCAGGCTACTATCTATCTGTGTACCTACATCTCTCATCTCTGAGTCCAGTCTTAAGGATGTGCAATTAATGTTGTAATATGCAGGGGTATTTGACTTCCCAAAGTCAAAGTCAAAAGTCAAAGTAAACTTTATTGTCATTTAGGACTACACAAGTGCAGCATACCTCTCAACCTGGAAACATCAAAAATCTGGACAAGGCCCATGAAAAATAGGTACAAATCTGTACGCTGATTAACATCAGATTTGCATACATAATTACGTAACCCCGCCCACTCCAATGGAATCATGGGATACCAACTTTCATACGCAAACTGAAGAACAGACAACCAAAATATGGCACCAGAGTCCCCCTGCAGCCATTCCAATGTCCCATTACCTGGCTATTTCACCCCATTTACCATAAACACTAATGTGTGCATACTGCTTTACTTCTACAAGGATTATTTGGATTTTATTTTTACATTTTATAGCACAATGCACAAAATCTAAGACATCTGCTAAACAAGGCAATACTGTCTGACAAATGAAATAGACTTGACATTAAAACTTCTCTGCCATTGAAACTCACATTCATTGAAACAATTGAAACTCACCCACCACCTCCAAAGAAAATGTATCTGACTAGTGGTAGATAGATACCTTTTGGGCTGTTTTCAAATCATTGGCCCCTTGCACACAAATCAGGAAACATATATGTATTCTTTGATACACTTTCCTGACTTTATTAAATTATATTCCTTGTATAATACAGACTACAGCACAATTGTTAGTCTTAAGAGCGTATTTTAAATTTACTGTTTGAACATTTTTCCAGTAGGTAATGAAACAAAATGGACCAATAACAAAACTGCCCAATTCAGAACATTTCCATCCACCAAGTCTACTTCCACACACACCTTTTTTTCTTATAAAGCAGCACAGAATATAATCATTTTGATTTTCTCTTCCTGAATTTTGGTTAATATTTTTGCTCTTTACACTGAGACACAAATGCCCTTATGCATGACATTTGCTTACTTCTGTTCTATCTGTAGCTACACCTTGCCTTGACTTGTTACACCCACCCCCTTTAAAAATACAGCACAATACAGTATCAGCAATACATCTACAGACTGTGGGAGTAGAACCCACAGTCTTCTGCATCAAAAGCAAGCATTTAACCTGTTATGCTATTAACAATGCAAGCAGACTCAGCAGAAGCCACACTAAACGTCTCTTCCCCTGAAGCTTTCAGCTCCTTGTAAAATCCAATCAATTGTATTTCTCAACTTTGCAGCACAAGAAATCCATTTTTTGGGGGAGGCAGGACAAAAGCCCAAAAAACAGGGGCACATTTTAAACATTACTTATATCATTTTGGAATGTTGCCAGAATAAAATGTGTTACCACCATGCGTTTCACTGCCAAGTCTTGAACCCAGCGCACTACAGTCAAAGTCAGAGCAACATACCACTATGCCAAATCAGCAGTTTCCTGAACTTAAATGGCTATCATTTAGTGAATCCAGTTCTCATGTCTTACCATAGCTCTCAATTTCTTAGCACAAAAAACCTGGACAACACCAATAATGGGGAATACAGAATTCAGTTCTTACTTCTCAACATAGCTTTCTCAACCTGTTAGCACAGAAAACCTGGACAAAGCCAATAACAGGGGAATACATTACAGCCCTAAAAATAGGGACACATTTTAAATACTGACCTCATAAACTTAGGAAAATTGCTAGAATAAAAGGTTTTGTGTTACCATTTATTTTCTGAAGAACATGAAATCTGAAATTCAAATGCCTGTCATAAATTCAATCCTTCACTGCCTTGCCACAAAAAGCAATATAACCACAGATTATATACACACACACACACACACACACACACACACACACACACACACACACACACACACACACACACACACACACACACACACACACACACACACACACACACACACACACACACACACACACACACACACACACACACACACACACACACACACACACAGGTGTGCCTATTGTACCTTGTTATATAACGCAATTGTACATTTTTCCTACTATTTCTATTTTCTTCATTTCTGAAAAATACAGCTTGGCTCTACCCTGTCTTTCATCCATTGTACTCATTTTTGCAGTTTCTAATAGCCTTTCACTATGACCTCTTTCTTTAAATTCACCCAGCATAGTGGTCATCTGTTCTTCACATTTATTATCACGAGTGTTTAGATGACTGGCATGCATAAACTGACTTTAAATTATACCTGTGTTAGAAATCCTCACATAGCAAATTTGAAATCCCCATGAAGAATACAGTTACTATGGATGCGAATATGACAAATGGTACAATTCATTTTTTTTTCAGCAAACTCTGATTCATTTGAATTTACTGCTAGATGTAGAAACAAGATTAGGTGATCATCAGGGGGGCAGAGCACCAGGAAGAGGAGGCAGAGGAGGGGGAGATGGAAAAACAATGGCTCACAATCGTGGAGCTTAAAAACATTTCATTTAGAGATGGTGTATCCAAAAGATATTTTCTAATTAAGAGAATCTGAGGAAACGATATCCTTAAATTCAAACTCACAAGCATTTGGGGAAGCTATTTGAAAGGTGTAGTCTAAACTCTCATTATTTGAATCAAAAACAGCTTCCTCTTCAGAGGAAGAAGGAGCTTTCTTTCTTTTCACTGGTATAGAGGAAGAAGTAGCTGGAAAAGAAGGCTGAAGGGGCTGGATGGCTTTGAACAAGCTCTGTGCAAATTTAAACCAGATCATTAGAGAGCCCTTTTGAACAGAGAGAGTTACACACACACACACACACACACACACACACACACACACACACACACACACACACACACACACACACACACACACACACACACACACACACACACACCATCTGTTCGTTCCTGCCTGCTCACATAGTTACTTGTGTGCTGCTTTCCACACAAAGTTCAGTACTGCCATCTGTTCATTCCAGCCTGCTCTGACATAATCCGTTCGGGTCCCCGACATATTAATAATCCAATCCATTCAGTTCTGCTGCTCCCACTGGCATAATAATCCATTCTGTTTAGCACTACCATTCCCACCTGCTTGCATTTGAGCTTTGCATGCATAACATTCCAAGGAGCTCAATTCTGATAGGCTGGTAGTCCTGACGGAGCTGACATCATTGCGCATGTGATGACATCAGCTCCGACAGCACGAAAATTAAAAGACATTAAAAATACAAAGAAAAAAATCGGAAATGAAGGGGTGCCACTCAGGAATCGTGGCACCCCTTCATTTGAACCCCAAAACTCAGAAAAAAAACGAGTAATTCAGTGCAGTTGAGAGATATGAAGTACAGCATAAATGAAATTCCAAGCATTAACTCTCCAGAGAGTACATAGGAAGCAAGGATAACAAGAACAACAGTATAACATTTCAATTTAAAAAAGATATTCAATACAAGACCCACAGAAGGATAAATAAACCAATAATAACACCAAAACACACAAGCTCCCCCCAGACAGTCATAAGAAGAATATTGTACATAGCAGCATGACAGAGGAGGATTGCACATGTTAAGATTGTCTTCTTTTGATCCTCTGCATTAGACAAACAGCAGGCAATTGCACATGAATAAGAAAAAAAAATAATGCCACATCAAAGAAAAGAAAAACAAAAACAAACAAACAGAAAAACGATATTGCACACTTTTCAGCTGAGCTACGCATTGCGAATGCTTTCTGACTAAATAATCGGTGGCTGGTATCAGAGTTTATAAGTCTCAACACTGTTGGTTAGAAGCTGTTTAAATATCTGGGGGTCCTGCAGCGGATATTCCGATATCTCTTGCCCAAATACAGTTGTGTAAACCAGCTGTGTGCAGGGGTCATAAATTATTTTGGATGCACATTTAAAGAGATCCTGGATTGATGGTTAGTTTGTGCTCATGATTTTTTTGGCAACTCGCACCACTCTGAGTAGCTTCTTTCTTTCTGCTATTGTATTGTTCCCAAACCAAACTATGAAGCTACTGATGAGAATGCTCTGAACTGCTCCTCTGTGGAATGTGGTGAGAACAGTAGGTGGGAGCTTTGCTTTTTTGAGCCTTTTGAGAAAGTGGAGACCTTGGTGTGCTTTTTTGACCAACTGTTCAGTGTTTGCAGCCCAAGAGAGATCCTCTGTAATGTGCACCCCCAAAAGCTTTGAGGATTTGACTCTTTCCACCTCTTCACCATTTATCATAAGTGGTGAGTGTGTTGTTGACCTTTTCCTGAAGTCTATAATGATTTCTTTTGTTTTATTGACATTTAGGTCTAGAGTGTTCTTAGCACACCAGTCAATCAATGAGTAGACCTCACCTCTATAAGCTCTTTCATCCTCCCCTTTGATGAGTCCCACGATGGTAGCATCATCCTCAAACTTAATGATGTGATTGGTCTTGTACTCTGCAGAACAGTCATAGGTGAGGATGGTGAACAACAAAGGGCTTAGCACACAACCCTGAGGAACACCAGTGTTGAATGCCATGCATCCTGAGGTGTTGTTGCCCACACATGTTTTCTGTGGTCTGTTTGTCAAGAAGGTGAGGATCCAGTTGATCAAAGTTATGCAATTTTTTGCATTTAGTTTTGGGCCATGGCTCTGGCACCAATCATTTCTCTGAGTCAGAACCTTCTGAAGTTGTTTATTTACTTATATTTAATACGCAATTGCATATACTGGTATTTTAATAGGTTTGTAGATTTGAGTATGCCATGTATTTGCTTGATCAAACAGCAGACAGAAGTTTATTATTCATCATAGTTTACTTACGGTGCATTTGCTGCATCTATGTTTATACATAAAATATACTGCATGCATAGTATAAATTCTACAATATTATATGTATTTACATTTATTTAAGTGTTACTAAACAATGTTAATTGGTTTCCTATGGGATTAATTGCACGCAATCAATGTAATTGGTAACCGTATTTAAGGTATGAATTGTTTGTTGGTTTGTATTCTGAGGAAGTTGCGGATGAAAACGTACTGTTTGATTCTCCAGTGTTAAAGTTTTATTTTGGTTTGCTGTGTTTAAATAAATTTTTTCTGGTCAACGGCTGTCCAGTGCTCTTATTTTGATTTTGAGTATTCGTTTGGGCACTTTTCCTTTTCTGCTTTTATTGTTTGTTGTACTTAAAGGATGGATGAGCTGATTGTTGAACCCGAAGCTATTTCAGCTGGAAATAGTGGTACTAAGGCACTTGAAACCTTGCTTGGACGTATGACACAGCTTGTGGATTTACTGGAGCCAATTTATTACTCTCTCTAAAGGTCCGCCACTGAATCTATAATTCCAGGAAAACAGGAGGCGGGACCTGTAAGGTGTAATATTGGTGGTTGCAAGATTAAACGCGGTGGTGAAGCAAGTTTTTTTTCCTAAAACAGCTTAATTTGATCCTAAGCGTACACCAGAGCATTTAAAACACAGAGAAGTGAGCCCAGTAATTGTTTTTGATGAAAGGGACAATGCAGGACGAGCCGGTGGAAGTTAGAGGTGATTCTGATATTGTTTTAACTAAAAACGCTTCACACAGCTCTAATAATTTAGATGACTGGTTAAAGGAGAGCGTTTCTTTTGATAACATTGCTCAAACTATAGGTGAGGCACAGGCCAACACCTACGCTAACAACTTGAACAAACTAAAGAAATTGTTGAATAAATTTAAAGTTTTAAGTGTGGATAATGCTTATTTTAATGACTGTTTGTGCAAGAAAGTTGTACCGAAAGGATTAAGGGTATACAGATACCCGAATAATGTTATTGAAGGTTCGGACTTTCACAAGGACTTGTTAAAAATTTTTGATAATTGTGGTTTTGATATTTTGCGTGCAATAATTAAACAAAATGATATGACCATGGTTAACCTGAATGAAAGGATTAACAGAATTAACAATTGTTTATTAAATGACCTGATGTTTACTGTTGAAAAAGAAAAAAAGAAGTATTTTGATATAAGAAAGAAAACTGATGACAGAATTAATGTTATTATTAATAGGAAAAAATGTAAAATGCTAAGGGATGTATCTGAATATGAACATAACACACATTACCCCAGACCTAGGAGTTTTACAGATCATAACAATGACCAAGATTTGTTTAGTGGTAGAAATACTGAGGGCAGCAATAATCCTAGTTACTATCAGAGTGACATGCAGGTAGATGTTAATGAAGATATAGATAATGGTCTTGGGGATATTACTGACCCTTTAGGGTATCTATCCCCTCGCCATTCCGAGAGGTTGATGAACAAAACAACCTACCATCGCGGGAATTGGAATGGGTGGAACAACAGAGGGGGCTATCAGAAAAATTGATTGATGAACATTTAAACAATGAAGTGTTGGAAGTATCAGATTTGGAATCTGATGGAGTAGCATCCAATGGTACCATGCTTACTTTTAATGGGTATACCATTTTTGATTACAGTAACTTGGATATTACAAAATAATTTTTTAGTTTATTTATTAAAGGTTTTAAATTTGTACCAAGAAGGAAATGTGATATTAGGAAAGTATTGATTGACCTTCAAATGTTTGTACGAAAAAAATATGGAATTAATATTTAAATCAATTAATGTGGGTGATGGTTCTTTAAAGAGAAAGAGTACCTGGAACCCTCCACTACACCCCCAGTTAAAGAACTTTGAATGCCTGGTAGAAAATAGACTCAGGAAGGAGTTGGCCAACAATAGGGTTTGGTCTAATTTATCTAAAGAGGAAAATTATGTTTTGAACACACTGAAAGAAAACAAGTTTGTCAGGGTTATAAAATCAGAAAAGGGAGGGGGTACTGTTATTATGGATTCCATCATATACGAAAGCAAAATGATAGGGCTCTTGCAGGATGAGGACAAATATTCCAAGGTTTCAATGAATGAAATTAATATTGCCAGTAGAAAATTTTTTATCATTTTAAATGACTTATTATTGGAGGGCACTATTGATATTGACACTTTTAATTTTTTATACAACAAGGAACCTAGGGTACCTAGTATTTTCAGTATTCCTAAGACCCATAAAAGTATACTTGACCCATCAATGAGACCATTTGTGGCAGCTAGTCAATCTGCCCCTGCAGCAATAGCTAAATATCGGGATGTAAAGTTGAAGGAATTTTACTTGAGTTCCCAGAATACATTTAAGGACTTTTGGGATTTCCTTAGGAAGGTTAGAAATGATTTGTTTTCTGACCAAGTTATGTTTGCAACAATTGATGTAGTGGATCTGTTCACTTCAATCCGTCATGTTGAAGGGTCGGAATTTTTAACAGAAGGTCTTAGGCAGCATGGGAAGTTCAATGATAGGGACATTTATTTGATCAATACCCTGATGGAAGTAGTATTAAAGAACAATTTCCTTTATTTTGAAGAAGAGTTTTACCATCAAGAAAAAGGAGTGGCAATGGGTGCAATGTGCACACCCACGTATGCAAACCTGGTGCTTGCATGGTGGGAACATTTTTATATTTTTCATTCTATATATAAAGAAAACTGGGTTTTGTATTGTCGGTTTTTGGATGATATTTGTATTTTTTGGACAGGAGGGATGGATAAGTTTGTTGAATTTATGCAATATATTGCATCCACTACTAAGTTTTTGAAATTCACTTATAAATGTGGATTTGATTTTATTGATTATTTAGATGTAAAAATTACTAAAGACAAGGAGAACAAAAAGTATAAATCAGAGGTTTTTAGAAAAGACACATTGCAATTCATTCCTTCATTTTAACAGCGCACATCCATCTACCCAAAAGAGGAGTATTGTTAAAGGTCAGCTTGTAAGGGGCAGCAGGATGACCTCAGACAATTTAGATTTCTTGAGGGAAGTGAATTTGTTGGAGAATATGTTTCTGGAAAGGGGCTATCCTGCCTGCATGATTAGGCAAATTGTTGAGGAAGTGTTTTTACATAGGCATGATAGATATGCACCTAAACTAGGTATTGAAGAGGTTAAAATAGGTGAAGAAGTGACTACAGGTAAGAATATAGGGCACAGAAATATTTTTGTACTCGATTACAATGGGGATAGTAATACGATTACAGAATCCCTTAAGGATGAATGGGGGAGATTTAGTGCCCTATCCGATTTGGACCTCCAGTTTGATATACCTATTAAATTTGTTTATAGGAAAGGAAGAAATATAAAAAGCATTTTAGAAAGCAATGGTGGAAGTAAAAGGAAAGTTAAAAGAGCAGGAACCTATAAATGTGGAGGGTCTCCACAATGTCCCCATATACTTAAAAAATCAGAGGTGTATATTACCTGTCATAATAAAAATATTTTAGCAACAGTTTATAGTAATTGTGAAACAAAAGGGGTAGTATACCTTGTGACACATGAGAACTGTGAATGTTTCTATGTGGGGAAAACTGAGAGGTGTTTAAGGCGTAGGATTTATGAACATCTATATAACATTAAAAAGGGCAACACAAAGAATGCTTTATTCAAACACAGTGAGGTTAGTGGACATACATTATTTACATTTTTTGTTATAGAGGTGGTCCAAAAAGATGCCAGAGGGGCGTCATGGAAAACACAATTGGGATACCGTGAGGTTTACTGGCAGTTGGTTTTAGAAGCCAACAAATGGCCTGGTTTAAATGATATGATATAACTGGCACCAGTTTTAAAGTTACGGGCTGCCAAATTATAAATGCTATGCCTAACTACACTTTATGTTTATTTATATTACCTTACATACACTTGGTACCATATATTTAAATATACATTTATTTATTCACTTATTTACATTTTTATATATACATTTATGTATATATATATATATATATATATATATATATATATATATATATATATATATATATATATATTTATGAAGTATTTCCTATTTCCTAACAGGATTTGTTAACAAGATTTTATAGTTTTTAAGTAAATGACAAAGTTTTAAGGTATCTATCAGATTTTCATGGCAGACCTGCATTTGTTTATTTACTTATATTTAATACGCAATTGCATATACTGGTATTTTAATAGGTTTGTAGATTTGAGTATGTCATGTATTTGCTTGATCAAACAGCAGACAGAAGTTTATTATTCATCATAGGTTTATTTACGGTGCATTTGCTGCATCTATGTTTATACATAAAATATACTGCATACATAGTATAAATTCTACAATATTATATGTATTTACATTTGTGTTACTAAGCAATGTTAATTGGTTTCCTATGGGATTAATTGCATTCAATTAATGTAATTGGTAACCTTTTTTAAGGCATGAATTGTTTGTTGGTTTATATTCTGAGGAAGTTGCGGATGAAAACGTACTGTTTGATTCTCCAGCGTTAACGTTTTATTTTGGTTTGCTGTGTTTAAATAATTTTTTTCATGTCAACGGCTATCCAGTGCTCTTATTTTGGTTTTGAACCTTCTGAAGGATATCTAAACCATTGGGGAATTCAATGATTGCCCACAACTTGTAGTTGTCAGCAAACTTAGTCAGCCAAAGGCTTCTACATTAGTCTTGACTACACAAAAGTATATTCCAGACAGGAGAGGTGCCAGAACTGAGCCTTGTGGCACACCACTAGTAACTGGACTCTTGATGGATCTGGATTCACATACGCTAACATCATGTATCATGGCTCTGATTCATAAGGCTGTCCGTCTGGTGATTTAGGGATTTATGCCCAGTTTTGTCAGTTTATCTATAATACCCGAGTGGGAAACTGTGTCAAATGCCTTAGCCAGTTCAAGGTAGGCAGTATGCACTGTTTTATTACCATCCAGGCCCTAGTGACTTTCTCAAAGATGTCCACCAGACTGAGCAGGCATGACCTGCCCTTGACAAAGCCAAACATGATTGGGTCCAGTGTTTTTTGTTATTTATCAGGTCTATGATTATTCTTTCCATGGCCTTGCATGTAAGACTTGTAAAACTTATGCGTCTCTAATTTCCTATTTCTGTTGATAGTAATCTTTATGACTGTTACTGTCCTCCACTCCACAAGGAAAAAGCAAGTCTGGAGGCTGTGGTTAAACAGAGATCCTAATGGGCCTGCTAGGTCCTGTCTCAAGCTATTTAAGAGGCACCCTGGGATATTTTTAGGACCCATTGAAGGCATTCTTTTAGCTTTAGAGAATGCAGTAATAACCTGTTTTTTGGTGATAACTGGTACAGGAAGGGTGGGTATTTCTTTGGGGGGGGGGGGTAACCAGAGGTAATGGGAAGGTGAAATTTGAGCTGAATTTATCAGCCAGCAGATTTGCTATATCTTCTGGTTGAATATAAGTGATGTCATCTACAACTAATTTCGCACATTATTGGGTGTTGCTCTTAAGACTGCGGACATAACTGGAAAATGCCTTATGATTATCCTTAGCGTGGGAGGCTATTTTTGTCTCTAAATTTACTTTTGAAGACTTTACAAGTCCCCAGATTTGCTTGTTTAGACTAATGAGGGAGTTTTTTCTCTGTTGTATGTATAGTCTCTCTTACTTGTAGACAGGATTTTCTTTTTTTTGTTATGCAACCTGTTTATACCAGGGGTCCACCATGGTGGCTCGTTTTTGCTGTTTGTCTTTTGGTCTGGTGCTGCCATTTCTATGAAGTTGTTCATATGGTCATACAAGACTTCTGTGTATGCCTCCACATAGGCTTCAGTGTTTTCTGAGTCTGGGGGAGCTTGGAAACCAGCTATGCTATCACTTAAAATTAGGTAGTTTGCCTTACAAAAGTTCTTAAAGGTTTTGAGATTAGGTGGGGGTTCTAGTTTTATATTTATTTCAAGGGAGATCACTTTGTGATCTGATTCAACCTATAAAGACATGACACTTGGGGGGCGCAAAGCTCTCCCATATTTGTGAGTACCAGGTCTAGGATATTTGTACCCCTAGTGTGAGTGCAGACTAGCTGCTCCAGGGCATTTTCATTGACAATGTCTAGAAATCTTTGAGTCTACATGTTAATGGTCATATATGCTTCCCAGTTAATGGAGGGGATAATTGAAATCACCCATGAGTATGGTATTGGACTGAATGTTATGTGACTCTAGTAAATTCAAGTATGATGTATGAGTTTTCTGATTCGTGGTGGGGGACCTGTGGCTAGCAAAGATATGATAATGGATTTTACCTATGGCTAGTTGGACATGGAGTACCTCAAACATGTCATATTGTTTGAACAGTCTTGAGGTGTGTTTATCCTTTATGTAGATGGATAAATCTCCAGCATTTGCTCTTTCTTGTATAGTGAGTAATCGGAACATGTGAAAGGCATTATAACCATGCAATGCTAGTGTGCTATCTGTGGCTTTAAAACAGTAACTGCAAGATGTCCACACTCTCCATGGTGAGTAGTGCTTCCAGGGAGGGTAGTTTCTTGTTGAGAATCCTAGCCTTGAGCAGTAATACCTTTATCTTATCCTGAGTAGACTTTCCTGTGTTGGAAGGTTTGTCTGTTTGGCAATGCCTAAAAAAGGCACTATAGGAGTGGATAATGTTTTGACCAGTATACAAAAGCCTAGCGGTGACAGGTAAAGAACATACCTGGCAAAGCAACATGGCCTGTTAGTCATGTTCTCTCAGGCTGACAAATAGTGGACCCCTTTGGAATGAGACCAGTAGCTAAGCCAATTATTAAAGTCAATCATTTTATGTTGATATTGTGGCATTATCCTTGGAGATGACAGAATGTTGCTCAATGCTAGGTTCATACCTGCCTGTGATCCATATTCTAAGAGCTCAATCATGTCTCTCTTCATATAGTCTTTGGAGGTATGTCTCAGATCATTTATGTCCACATGGACTATGACTGAGTCATACTGATTCTTGGGGTTTAGTGACCTCAGTGCTTTCATGAGCAGGTGAATCCTGGCCCATGACAGGCAGCTAACTGTAACCTTCTCCTTATCTCATGCATGAATCATGCCATCCCAAATAGAACCAAAATGCTCTCATCCAAAAAAAGGAAGCCAATCTGGTGGTTCCCTGCCATAAACAAACTTTACAACAAAAGGAAGAAACTTTTGCAGAAAAGAGGAAAATCCCAGGATGCAAAAAACTCCCTTACTAGCCTCAGTAAGAAACTGAGATGCCTCATAAAATCCTCTAAAGCTAGTTACGAAAATAAAATTGCCAAAGATTCCAAAGACAACCACAAAGCATTCTATAACTATGTCAAAAATCTAAATGGCAATGCTCAGATCTGCTCTGAGCTAAAACAGAATGGCATTAAATATACTGATCCAAAGGATATTGCCAATATCCTGGCAGATCGATTCAGTGCCAACTTCACCCCTCTCACCCCCTAAATGGCCCATCTCAATACCGGAAGATTGCCAAATTCCAGTAATAACGGCCACACAGGTACAAAACGCACTCTCTAAAGCCAAGAATACAGCATCCATGGGACCAGATGACATCCCGGGCTGTGTACTACATGAACTACAATATGAACTGGCACCTCACCTAAGTGTCATGTTTAATCATAGCCTCACCTCAGGTTTCATGCCCACTGAGTGGCGTAGAGCTACAGTTATCCCAATCCACAAGGGGGGATCCACCTTGGATCCCGGAAACTACCGTCCCATCAGTCTGACAAGCCTTATCTGCAAGGCCATGGAGCGTATTATCATGGAACTTATAAACAAAGACATTGGCAACCTTCAAACACTGGACCCCACCCAGTTTGGGTTTGTGAAGGGCCAATCTTGTCTCCTGAACCTGATTGACTTCTTTGAATCAGTCTCCAGAGCCATGGACAAGGGTAAGGTGGTCCACACAGCCTATCTAGACCTTGCCAAGGCCTTTGACACCATCCCCCACTCTGGAATCATAGATAAATTTACTACGTTGGGCATTAATACCTATGTCACCCAATGGGTTGCTAAATGGCTTACTGATAGAACCCACACTGTAAAAGTAGCCGACTCCAAATCCAGCTCCAGACAAGTAACAAGTGGAGTACCTCAGGGTTCAGTCCTGGGGCCGCTCTTGTTTGGCATCTACTTCTCTGAAGTACAGGTCAACACTAAGGGACTTTGGCTAACAAAGTTTGCAGATGACTGCAAACTGGGAGCCATTATTGAATCCCCAAATGATGTGGATACTCTACAAAAGGGCCTTACAGAAACAGATGCTTGGTGCCAGAGCCATGGGCTCAAGCTCAATGCCAAGAAATGTATTGTTATCCCCTTTGGGAAAAAACATGTATCCATGAATTACCATATAGGTGGCAGTACACTAAACACAGAAAGTGTGATAAGAGACTTAGGGACACAGGTGGACAGTGGTCTCACCTTTGATAACCACATCGCCACAACAGTCAGGAAATCCTTCTATGTGGCACACCTCATCACGAAGGACTTTTCATCCAGAAAAAAGGAGGTCATTGTCCCACTGTACTCATCCCTCATTAGACCCATTATAGAATACAACGCCCCATTTGGTATGTACCTCTCAAGACATCTGCAACAACTGGAAAGGCCTCAGAAATACCTCACTAAAAGAATCACAGGCCTAAAGCAGGTGCCCTACGCTGACCGCCTTAAAAACTCCAGCTATACTCTGTCGCATATCGTCTACTCAGAGGCGATCTCTGCTTAACATACAAGGCCATGTCAAACCCAGAGCTGTTGGACATGCTGCACTTAAAGAAATCCCAATCCCTCAGAGCTACACGCTCCAGGGATCTAAACCTTGTCATCACAATAAACAAAACATGCTGGAGGGATAGGTTCCTGACCCAGAGACTCCCCAGACTCTGGAATAGATTGCCCATACATGTCAAGCAGAGTGCCTCTTTGGACCTCTTCAAGAGGAACCTTGATGATTGGATGGGAGAAAGGAAATTCACCCCAGGGATCACGTCAGTCGCCCTGCTAGACAGGGGTCCAGGAAAGTAAATAATGTGGGAAGAAATAGCCAGGGAATTGTTATGGCTAGGCTTGTATAGGCCCTAGGGCTGATAGCCTAGTACCAACCTATGAACCTATGAATCTAGCCTGGTGACAGGGACATCAGTGTGTGTGTCACAGTGGAGTCTCCAATGACCAAAATATTGGGCTGTGTGGTGTTATGCCTTATGAGCTTGGTAGTTTAGACACAACGAGATATGGTTTTATGTGTTGAGGTGGGAGTTGGCTTCTTTTTGCACATGCAGAGTGTCTGAGGACTGTGTCTGAGAGGACTTTGCAGTTTAGGTGTTTGAGATTGGGGTAAGTTACATGGGAGCACACCTGCATATGTGGTTCAACGTGTCTGGTCCTTTGTAAAGTGCAGTGAGTGGTGTTTTTGTGTCACTGACAAGCTCTTTGGCCTTTTTTTGTGTCTGTATGTGAGAGTCTTGCCTCCAGTGATATTGTGTTACTACATCCCTCACATTCTGTATTTGTCTGCTTCAGAATTAAGTGGTTGTGAGTGTACAAACGACAATTGCTACATTGCCTCAAGATGCCCATGTCCACCAAATTAGATGCAGAGATAACAGGAAAGTGTGTATCCACATTGTCAGATATTTAATATGTACTTTACAAGGGGAAGAATGGGGGTGTTTGAAGCAGACAAGGGATGGGTGCTTACTTAGTGTAAGCTACAGCTAACCTATCTGGTGATGCTGCCCAGCATGCAGACCAGTTGTTCTTTGAGCAGCGATCGTTCTAAGTGCTGTAATAATGTAATCTAGAGCTAGCTAGATGTGGCAATGCTACTGAGAGTGCAAACTAGTTACTCCTTAAGTAGTGTGGGACTGTGGAACATTTCAGTCGTAGTTTTTATAGGCAAAGTACTCGTCCCATTGATTGGATATATACAGGGCACCATTCACCACAACAGCGTAAAGAAAACATGAGCCTTATATAGAAGTAAAAAAAAAATGAGAGACAGGCAAAAATATGAGGGATGTTCTGCAAAACTCTTGAGAGATATTGTTGCAGTCAGACTGATCAGTCATGGTACTGCTAATCATGCCTTTGCAAATTTTGCAAATTATCCATAGTTTTTCTTATATTTTGCCATGTCATTCATAAAATATGTTGTTGGTATTAATGAGCATATCCCAGTAGAAAAACTGGGTGCTCAACAATACTTCAGTGGCTGGGCATGTTTGTATTGGCATATGCTGTCCAATCAGTGTGCAGATTTTTGGCTAATAATGACCCTTTATTGTATAATTTCTGTTATAACTAAAGTAGGGGGAAAATATCCCAAGAGGTTTTTTGTAACTCCCTGTTTTGTGATACTGTGAAATGCTGAATTTACTTTCTGTTTACTTTAAAATGTTATTTAGATACCTGATAACCTAGAATGACATATGGAGATTAAACAGGATTACCCATTTCAGTAAACTATATTTTTCACCATTCTGTACCAGTAGTTATTCTTGCCTTTGACTAAGTTTTGATGTAGTGACAGTATATGACCAAGTCAATAGACCTTTCTCAGAGACAGATCACACAGTGATCTGCTTGCTTCTTTCCTTCTCTTTCCTTGTTTTCTTGATTTTATTCCCAGGGTTTATATATTTGGCATCCATGTTAAGCCATATTTATCTAGTACTGCATCAGAGCTCTTTCACCCTAATAAGCCATTTATGCTTACATAGCTACATGTATTATTCTTGCAGTGAAGGGACAGCACAGGTCTCTGCTGGGTCATGGCTGTCTGTATTTCTATGTCCTTCTTCTTCTTGCTGTATATTGAGTTCATTAATTAAAACTGTACACCAGTATCAGATAGTATATCTGGAATGGCAGAATGCTGGACATGGCATGTTCTTCATTCTAGGTTCACTGCTCAATGGTATAATATTTCTGTATTCTCCTCTTAGAATGCTAAATGGGCTCAGGTAGGTGGTAAGCTGGTTCCTACATGTTGCAAAAACAGCTAAAATTCTGCTGCAGAGAAAACTGTTGAGCTATAATGTGACGACTCACTGCCCCTGTCTTACATGTTAAACACCATGGGATACTTGTGTTGTTTTTAATTCATGCATTGGCAAGGCAAGCCCACAAATGCTTATTTTCTGTTTGAATGATGAGCTGTGCTACGCACCCAGTCAGAAAGTGTTCCAGTAGAGACTGGGATAATTGAACCCAGGTCTGTCAAAGTTATTCTGATTCCTGTATTCTCAGGGTGTGGAGGGAATGGCTAGTTAATACTACTGACATCGCACCTTATGATTCATACTTTGACAACATTTACTCTTTACTAGTCTGGAGTTTGTGTTTACAGAAGTTCCTTATATTAGCAGTATGATACCAACAACAACGCAGTGTTTAATAGTTAATGGCCACTCAGGCTGACCCAGGCTAACAGAAGATAAGCTCATTCTATAAATTTCAGATTGATATTCGTCTGGGTAACCATTTAAAATACGTCGAGTCTCGAAGACCAAATGACCAAAAATGCAGACTTACAAATCTGAGATTCGCACTTCTCAAAATACTCCCTTTTTTCTGAGATATGGTGGAGTCAGAATTTGCATATATATGTTTAAGGGTCGTCGGGAAGCTTGTCTCCCTGCAAAAAACAAATTTGACTTTCACTCTTTTCCTGGATTTCCAGTCTTTTTTCTAGTGGGTCTGGATTCATCATTGTGACTCCCAATATTTCAAGAAGGAGCCATTTATCTGTCTTTTGGATCCATATGAACTCTGTACTGGACTTTTGTGATCTTTTAGCTTATTGTTCCAGCAGTATTAAACTCTTTTCACACATAATCTTATTTTCTGTATACATATCAGCTCAATCTTTTCTACTAGTGATGATGGAAGACTGGGAAGAATAAATTATACTTTAGACAGAGTAATAGCAGACTTCTGGCTTTTTATAAACCGGGTAACAGGGCTGCTTCTTATTTATTTGCCCATTTTCCATTTAATAACCAGTAGGTGGGCTAGTCCAAAGATATGTTTCAGTCTTGACCCAGGTACAGAAATGCAAGCAGCATAGAAAATTAATAAACATTCAATGCTATATACTAATAAAGTAACACAGTACAGTGGTAGTAATTCCAAGACATGCTTACATTTAGAACAGCAGTTAAAACTGTGTAGATAAAACACAGAATACAAATTGTTAAGTAGTAACAAATCAATACTATTTGTCTAATTAATAGTAGATACAAGGTAAGACTGCATGGTTGACTAAGTGTAACAAGGTAAAGGCTTTGTAGACTTTTTTACATAACATTGTATTTGAAACATTTACACAGTCACATCTAAAACTGAAAGTGTTTAGTTCTATAAGTGATCAGATTCAAATATTCACTTAATGTAATTTATCAGCAGAGATTAAGTGGGTTTAGGGACAGCCATTCTGATTAAAGTATGGTTCCACAGTCGGAAATGCCTAGTTTCACTGCTACAGCTGTGCTACCTTGAAACCGAATGCTTGCCACTGCAACCATTATATCCAAAATAAATGAAGTAAAATAACTGCATTAAAGGCATACAAAAAATATTTTTTCAGCTGGTGAGCCCCCTGGCTCATTATATCCCCGACACTTTTATATACTAAATCTGAAATCATATTGGCTTACTGAAAGCAAAATGCAGTTTGATATGCATTTTTTCACTTAGGTTCAAAGGTTCATAGGTGTGTACTAGGCTAATGAGCCTGGAGCCATTACAAACCTAGCCCATAGGATTACCCTGGCATCATGCCACTCTACCTTAGTTCCCAGTGCCTCTGTCGAGTAAATCCACTGGAGTGATCCTCAGGGTGAAGTTTCTATTTCCCATCCACTCATCAAGATTTCTCTTGAAAAGGGTCAGTGAGATGCTCTGCTTGACATGTATGGGAAGTCTATTCCATAGCATGGGCAGTCTCTGGGTTATGAACCTGTCCCTCCAGCATGTTCTGTTGATTGTGGTTATGAGGTTGAGGTCTCTGGAGTGTCTGTGGTGTGGAGAGATTGGGATTTCTTTAGATGTAGCATTTCTAACAGAGTCAGACATGGCTTTGTAAGTCAAGCAGAGATCGCCTCTAAGTAGGTGATATGAGGCAGAGAATAGTTGGAGTTTTTTTTACTCTGTCCATATAGGACAAATGTTTAAGGCTTAGGATCCTCGTTGTGAGGTACTTTTGTGACCTCTCCAGTTGTTGCAGGTGTCAAGTGAGGTACGTACCAAATGGGGCATTGTACTCAATGATTGGCCTAATGAGGGAAGAGTAGAGGGAGACAATGACCTCTTTCTTCCTGGATGCAAAACCCTTAGTAATGAGATGTGCCACATAGAAGGACTTTTCTGACCACATTGGCAATGTGGTAGTCAAAAGAGAGGTTTTTGTCAACCTGTGTTTCCAGATCTCTTATAACGCCTTTCTTTGTACAGTGGACTACCATTGATGTGGTAATTCATGGAAACCGGGTTTTTCCCAAAGGGAATGACGACACATTTTTTGGCATTGAGCTTAAGGTCATGGTTCTGACACCAGTCGTTGGTCTCAGTGAGGCCTTTCTGTAGGATGTGAACTTCACTTGGGGAGTTAATAATAGCTCCCAACTTGCAACTGTCTATGAACTTTGTCAGCCAGAGTGCCTTCGTGTTGGCCTGGACTTCAGAGAAGTAGATACCAAACAGGAGAAGACCCAGGACCTTCTTCTCTTTCTTCCTCATAGAGAAATGCCAGCCTAAAGACTAATGTTACAGTCAATTAGAGGAAACAATAATGAAACATAAGACATTTGAACAAAAGATGTAAGAGCAACAGACCTCGTCTAATAAGGGCTTAAATGGAAAATACTACATCTTTTAATCTTAGCTTCCCAAATATTTAATGTTAGATGAAATATTGCATTACAATATATGATTTAAGTAGGCTTTCTAAACATTTATTTATTTATTTTATTTTACATTTGTTAACCGGGATAGTTCACTGGACACGGGTCCATTTTCAGTGTAGGCCTGGGGAGAAAAGCTCCATATACAACAATAACATGTAATATAGAATAATACAAAGTTTGCAAAGAAAAATTATGTTCACAATGTAGTGAATTCTAAATCATTTAGTATGAACAGACATAGCAGATCCAATTAGTAAAACAGAGTAATAATACGATTCTTTAGTCTAAAAAAAAACTTCAACTTCATTGATGGAGAGATGTATAAAACATCAGCTTCATAAAGATTATTAGTGTCTAGATCAAAACATAAATACATTTTTATTATATTGTCTGTTTATATTTAATCTTAGAACCTAGACCTATCCATACATCTTGACGGGTGAGAAAAGAATGTCGGAGGTCTAACACATAACACAGCAGAGGGTCTAACCTAGTGTAGTGCAGGAGCATAGCCAGTTATTAATGAGATGCATCTTTAATGAGTTCTTAAACTGTGTGAAGGAAGCAATAGTAGGTATGTGACTAGGTAGAGTGTTCCAGATTGTAGATACATAATTAGAGAAGAGGGAATCCCTTGGTGCATTATTAGACTTAGTTACTGTGAGAATAACTTTGTTACTGGACCAAAGAGTCCTGTTATTGGTGTGGAGGTGAAGTAGGTTTTGTAATGCAGGGTTTTTTTCTGGTTGATACAGAATTTTATGGATCAGAGAGAACTGATTATAATGCAAGAGCTAAGGAAGTTCCTGCCAGTTGAGCTGCTTCAAGCATGAGCAGTGATAAGATCTAAATGGGGAGTCAGAGGCAAATCTAGCGACTTTGTTGTAGCAGGAGTCAAGCTTAGCTAGGTCTGCTTTTCTAAGGTTGGTAAAAATAGGTGAGGCATAGAGGAGGGTATAAATAAGGTGTGTGTGGGCTATGGTAGCTTTTGTTTGTTGGATAAGGAATTGTCTATTTCTATACAGGGTACCTAGTTTTTTGTGGACTTTCTTGATGGTCTGGGAAATGTGAATATCAGATTTTAGATTATCAATCTCTACGCCCAGGAGTTTGGTGTGCTCTGTGGGAGAGATAGTAGTTTTGTTACTGGACATGATATTAAAAGTGGTAGTTGATGAGGTGGACCTAGTAGGTTTAAAGAGCAGAAGTTTGGTTTTAGCAGGGTTTAGAATAAGTTAGATATTGGATAGCCATGTTTCAAGAGAGAAGAAAGATTCTTGAGTTAATGTGTGAAGTTCCTGTAGTGAGGAAGCTGCACAAATTAATGTTGAATCATCTGTATACTGTATGACAGATGCCTTGGGAGTGGAAGTATGGAGCTTATTGGTATGGAGGGTGAACAGCAGCAGGCCTAAGATGGAACCCTGGGGAACACCAAGAATGACTGGAAGAAGGGGGGAGAGTTCTTGTTTCCACAGAACAGCTTGCTGATGGCTGGCTAGATAGCTTTGGAACCAGGCTATGGGGGGTTGGGAGAGTTCTAATTCAGATAGTTATTTGATAAGAATGTCATGTCTAACCATGTCAAAGGCCGTTGAGAGGTAGAGAAAGGTGGCAGAAACAAATTGACCATTGTTTCTATGAGAGTTTACTGTATTGGAGAAGGACAAGAGGGCAATCGTGGTACTATGGAAGGGCCGGAAGCCGTGCTGAGTGTTTGACAGGAGTTTGTGTGTGTGTGTGTATGTGTGTGTGTGTGTGTGTGTGTGTGTGTGTGTGTGTGTGTGTGTGTGTGTGTGTGTGCGCAAGTAGTCTATCATTTGGAAATGTATGCACTTTGCAAGGAATTTTGCTAGAGGAGATAGAATTGCTATAGGTCGGTAGTTTATGAGTTCTGTGGAGTTACCTCCTTTATGCAGGGGGATTGTGTAAGATATTTTCCAAATTTTGAGGACAATGGCTTCTGAAAGGGATCTATTAATTAGTATGGTTATAGGGTAGGCCACTGCACTGGCAGCAGTTTATAGGAATTGCCCTGGTAATTTGTCAGCAGCCAGAGTAGTGGGCTTTAGCTTTTTGAGGTAATTTTCTATAATATCTATAGAGACAGGCTGGAATTGGAAGGAGTTATTCTTTGTGTGAGTGGTGGCTTCAGAGGATGGTGGTGTGTTTTGATTTTTCTGTTGGTCGGCTAGGGTCAGTATTGTCTCAGTACAAAATGTGTTAAATTGAGTGGCAATGCTTTCTTAGTTATTAACTAGCGTGGGAGAGGGAGTACCAGTTTGAGCTGGTAGTAGTAATTTGTTAATGGTTGCCCAAAATTTTTGAGGGTGATTTTGGTGCTTGTGTTGAAGGATGGAGTAGTAATTAATCTTGTCAAGTGTTACTAGTTTCTTGGTTTTTATTCCTAAGCTCCTGATTCTTTTGTTTTGCAGCTGGGGACATAACAGTATTCCAGTGATCCTATGCTTTATCTCTGGCTTTGAGGATGAATTTGGTTTCTTTAATTAGCCATGGAGTGGGATTGGATTGGGTTCTTATGGTTCTGGGTGGGGCATGAAGATTTAATACATTTAAAAAGGTGGTATTAAAGTATCTGCCTCATTTAATTCTTGGTATTTCAGGGGTGCCCAGTTGCAATGTTTTAGTTCTATGGTGAATTTGATGGGGTTAAAGTTCTTTTTACTTCTAATGAACGGGTAGATATTGCCTTTGAGATTATGATTACATTATCGTAGAAGGAAGGTTGGCAGATGGTCACTTAGACCATCGGGAAGGCATCCTGCAAGAGAGTGGTGGCCTGGTTTATTAGTCAGAATCCAATCAGGGATTGATTCACTCTTAGTTGCCTTGTCAATTCTTGTTGGTGTTTGGATGGCTTGGGTAAAGGTATGGAGGTTAATGTGATTTGTTGGGTGGGAGAGTTACAGGATAGCAAATCAATATTAAAATCTCTCAGAATGATGGTTTCATTTTGGAGAGATAAACACGACCAATGGATTAGGTTTTCTAGTATGGATATATTGTTGCTGGGGGTTATATAGCATCCAATTATGTTTATTAGTTTTTTGCAGTTGAGTATCTGTTGAGTGAACAATATGTCTGCATTGTCAACAGAGGGGTATTTTATGCTTAATGCCTGTACTGTGAGATGATCACAGAATAATCTTTAAAGTTTGCTTTCTTTCTTTGAAAAACTGCATTTTCTTTATTACTTATTGTTAAACATTGGTGGATACACAAGTAGGCAGAAGAATGGGCAAATAGACATATTGGGATATAGACGGACATATAGATATACACAATAGGTTGGTGTGGTACTTATTAAAAAGCTGAATCACATTTGCACTTTGAAAAGTTACAGACAAAAATATTTAAAATGCATAAGACTTGTTACAGAGAAACAGCAAACAGACATTAAGGACAGCATTCAAATAACAAAAAACTTACTTAGAAGTTAGTTGTTAGAAATGTGTTATACAAATATGTTTAATGTATGTGTTCTTTGTTCTGCTTCTGTAGTTTGTTGTGCATCTCTAACTATACCACTGATTGTATTTTTGTAAAAGTTTGCTCTACTCTGCATCATACAGACTCCTGAGGGATGATCTGTGCTGACCTTTCTGTGCATTGAATGGTAAAGCAATCTTTGAACTCCTTCAACTAAATAGAACAAGTGATAAAGCAAACACCTCTTCTAGAGACCTGAACCTGCACTATCACATTAACAAGACCAGATGATATAACAATCCATCCACCCCACCATCCTCAGCCCTTTTTCCCATTTTTGCTCATGGGGTAGGGGTGTCACTTCAACAGTGACAATCATCTAGAGCCAAGCTTTACACCACCAGGTGGCTAGCCCTGCCATGGTAATTCTTCCACACCATACACTTGCATGCACATTCACAGCTATTGTAAACTTGGCACTTCCAGTCCACCTACTGCATGTCTTCAGAAATGATAGTTGTGTAACAGGTGGTTTTGTTAAGCCCCTTCTTCTGAGCCAGTAGTCAAGGAACCTCAATCCTCACCACTGACACCAGTGAGGGACATTCACTTGGAACAAAGATAGATACACAGACAGTATTTCCAGGTGCAGTGCTCTGCACCTAGCACAATTTCTCTTAAGAGCACACAGGGAGCACACTCAGTCCTGGGTTGTTTCCCTCTCTCTCTGCAGGCCCCAAATAAGATCCCCCACTGGCATAGCTGTAGAGTCAAGTCCTCAGACAAGCGTTCCAAGCCAAATCCTCCACCACCCTCTCTGTGAAACCAGTGCTCCGTGTACCTGCTCCAATTAACTGACACACACACCCTTTGAAATTTGATTTTCACACACACACACACACACACACACACACACACACACACACACACACACACACACACACACACACACACACACACACACACTCACACTCACCTGGGGAAGGCTGGCACAAATTTACCAGCTATGCCCCCTCTGCCCAGCCTATAAGGTAGATACTGCCACCAAAACACTCCAAAGCCAGCTACTCTAAGGCTCTTACAAGAGTACCCAATTATACTGAGTAAAATTAATACTAAAACAAATGGTAGTGTTTGGCCAATGCAGGAAGGCTTTCAGGAGCAGCCACAGTGTCATCAAATAAATATAAGTACTCTCAAAGGTTAAAATATTCTCTAACATATCAGCCACAATGAAAAGTTTAAATATATGTAATAATAAATGATTAAAGAACATGAAAATACTAAATATTTATTTACAATAAACATCAGTGTTTCAATCACATGAAATATTAAACATAACACAGATGGATAGATTCACACAGATACTGAAAAACAATACTTAACTAATCTCACTATATTTTCCTGACTGATTATATAATTACTGTTCCCTAGTTACCTTACTACAGCAAGGCAAGATGAAGTGGGTGAATGGGCCTTCTTTGTAAGACTTCACAAACAGACTGCCCTGAGACTTTTGTCTCATTTAGTATTAAGACATAATTTCAGTGCTGGATTACAGAATGACATCACATACATCTGGTCACCTGACGTCTAGTCCCCACACTACCCCCTTATTAGAAATTGAGCCAGAATCTTGCCCATATGTGTTACCATACACACACACATAGAGCTTTGCTAAGATATATTATAGCATCTGGAAACTATAAAACCATTTCAAAAACTTTTACTCTTCCAGGGTAGCAATTATTTTGCCCTTAAGGACAATGCAGTATAATTCCTAGTCCTATTTTTTACAGACATTTTGTCGCTGGCTGCACTCAGAACTGTAAGATACAATCTTTAGGGCCTAAACCAGGTAATTTAATTTCAAACCGTTTTTCAAAGTTAGCTGGCCTGAGATTAATCTCTTCTCTTCCTGTATCCTCTGTTACAATATATTAATTTCAGCAGTTACAATACAGTCTGACATATAGGTGTATTTCTTTTCTGTCCAGCAGGACCCATTGTTAGTACATCTTTTTTAACACAAGGAATTTTATAAATATATTTTCAACACAAGCACCTGCACAAATCAGTTTTATATACAAATGATATATAATTCTTTACAAAACTCCAGCAAGCTATGCTAGTATGTGTTACACATCCACTGCCCTACTTCTTCTGGCATAGCTGGCTCTACCTTACATCATTACAGGTGTAACAATACCTAACCTAATGTACACCCTATTTCTGGAAAAAGCTGCCCTTACATATCAAGCAGAGTACTTCCCTAGCAACTTTTAAAGCCAGTCTGGATGACTGAATGGGTGATCACAGATTTTCACCAGGGATATGTGGAGAAAGTCTACTTAATGGGGGGCACTGCTAGATTCTCACCAGTCTTAGGTGATGTGGCTGAACATCTTGATGGTTTCTTTTGGCTGTAAGTGTAGTAAGAACGTATGAACCTATGAAATAACATTAAATTGTCAGATAGCAGGGGATCTGTCTTTCATGATTTCTCTGGGATTTCTGTACAAAGTTAATATTTTCTGCATTAAGATATTCTGCTTACTGAGTTTTTGTCTGCTGTGTTTTGAATTCAAGATCACAAGTAACCGGTGAGCTATATAAGGCAAACAAATCTTCTTTGCCTTCACCTAGGTTGTAGCTGGAAGTCATCCTTTGGTTCTGTGTGCTTATCTGACAAAAATATCTTAAAATAATCTCCCTTACAGCAGAGACATGACATCACAAAGTCAAAGTCATATAAGCTAAGACTTTCATCACAGTTCCTAATCCTATAACCTTGAACTGTAAAAACTACCAGAGAACAATTTTATGGAAACAGTTCTTATCACAGTGTGTTCTGGACTCTGTTTATAACATATTCCTCTTTAAGGTGAAATACACACACACGTACACACAAAAAAAAACACACACACACACACACACACACACACACACACACACACACACACACACACACACACACACACACACACACACACACACACACACACACACACACACACACACACACACACACACACACACACAGTATATCGAATGTCGAAAAATCAACTTATTGAATGGCAAGTGATTGATCACAAATGGTCGAACACCAGCCGATTAAAAAAAAAAAGTAAAACTTTCCTTTTTTGCAAGGGACAAGCCTCCCTGCAACATCCACAAACCCTGTCAATTATATATACAAATTCCAAGATTGCAATACAGTGAAGAAAGTGCAAAATGACTAACCTCTAAAGTACCACAGTCTTGCAAAGAAAAAAGCCAGCATGTGCAATCAGCTGATTTTCAATCACAAATACCTTTTTTTCTGTTTGACAAGAGTTACATTCAATCAAATGAATGTAACTGATATATGTATATATATATATATATATATATATATATATATATATATATATATATATATATATATATATATATATATATATATATAGTTATATGTGTGTGTGTATGCACATATTTGTGTATGTGTATGTGTGTGTGTGTGTGTGTGTGTGTGTGTGTGTGTGTGTGTGTGTGTGTGTGTGTGTGTGTGGGTTTATGCAGGACATACTAACCAAAGAATAGTACTGCAACAGTATAATTTTAGTTTTATATCTGGATTAATTAAAATCAACAAATAGACCAGCAAAATAATCAAGGAAGGCATAAATTAACTGCAGCAGATATAATTATTAGCATGTAATAATGCAGGATTATTAAGAAATGGACAGGAATAGTTATGCCTACAATTTCAGCCCAGATGAGATTTGTATCTATGGTTAAATGGCTGCATCTGTTTGAGACCCGGAAAACAATAATTTATATAAAATAATAATAAAACTGAACAACTTTAAATATAGCCATAATTGGATTGAACTCTGGGGCTGCTGTGGGTGGGAACAGAATCACTTTTGATGTATATCAGTAATAAATACAAGTAGCAGTGAAGTACCGGTAGACTATGATATGTAGTGTTCTGTAAATTTAATAGCCTGCCATGGCTGATGATGGGAAACAGTAAGCATACAAGATGCTTTGTATAAGCAGGAAGCAGCTGTACCTACACAGGAAGACTAAGCCAATTATGCAGTATAACAGTTGCTTTCTTGCCTACATGTCAAGTCCAAGAAAAATTCCTCTTCATTTGCTGTGGCACACAACAGAGTTCATTTCAGATGTGTAACTCCTATGGACATTAGGGCAGTCTGAGCAATTTAACTGCCAGCTGATCTTTCACATCCAGAAAAATGGATAAAACTCAGTACATTATGTTTTGCTAAACAATGTAAAATATATTTCTTAAGTGGAACTCATAGAACTTTAAAAGAGTTCTTCAGTAATCAAAATAACTAAAACTTTGTAACGTTGCAATTTGTAAAATCTGTGACTTTTAGCATTACAGGAGATGGAACAGAACTTTTACTATCTACTGGCTTACCTCTCACATGTCCCTGATTTTGCAGAACATCCCTGAATTTGACTCATATTTTTGTCCTATCGCTCATAAATTTTTTGATTTTCTGGTAAATTACTGAGGATTACAGACAGTCAGTAATGCCAGACATAAGAGTCTCATACGTCTTATTTTTAAGAAATTTTATGCTGATGCAAAACTTGTTGTTAACTTTTTACGTTAATTAACATAATATTTAAAAAAGTGCCTTTGCTTCCCCATTATTTTTAGCTTTGTTCAGAATTCTCAACAAATACATCAGGAGAGATATCTACAAGCAAAGCAGTGCAACATACAGTGTTGTCACACAGTGCTTGGTCCTTCTGTTCACTTCCAGGTTGGGGTGCCTTCTGAGGGGAAGTTTGCATGTCCTCTCTGTGCCTGTGTAAAATTTCAATGGATGCTTCATATTTTTATCCACTTCCCAAAGACATGGTGTAGGTAAATCGACGATCTTCCAGATCACTCACTGGCATGCATTTCATCCTGGAAGGTATGCATGCTTCCTGTGGTAGAGTGGCATCGTGACAAGTATTAATTTATCTGCCTTCTGTCCATGGAATATCAGCATTGGCTCTGTTGTGAATAACTCCTTAATGGAATATGGGTAATAGGGGTAGCAAGATCTTGATGCCCCCATCTCAGAGGTACTTTTTATGCTTCTTTTTCATTAAATTATGTTGGTCTCTTCGCTTTAATGAATTCCACTTTCTTAATCTATGCACCCTTGGAGTGAGTTAAGATGTTGATGGACTTCATTATGTCATACTTACTGCAGTCCATGATGTTGTGTCTTATACCTTGTTAGGACTGATAAGAGAAGCAGTTATTCCTTACCTACACAGGTGAGCAACACTAACACCACCCTTCCCTGTCCTTTCTTTAACCATCCTCTCATGTAAGAGACTTGTCCTTAGGAGGTTTGTTCGTATGTACTCTACAAAAGCACTTAGCTGCTAACTGGATATGTACTAGTGATGTATACACTTACACACCCTCTGCTCTGGTAAGATGGCAAATCAAGAAATTTTACTAGCCCACAGTATCCTTAGCTTCACTAGAAAATGACAGCTGTGAACCACAGCAAGGAAGTTAGTTAGGCCCCATAAAACAACACCAGTGATCAGATAGTGATAATTTAACTTTAATGACCTCCCCCACAGTCCTTTAACATTCACTCACTGTAGTGACTGCCACAAGATCAGACTGGAAAGGCTCACATCTTAATTAAACTTTGCCAATGCTACATTCATGTCTTTATCACCAGCACTTGAACACAGACAGTGTTAATCCTATTTATCTTACCAGTTTACATGTACAATCTCCAGTCAGTGCTACTGTCTAATACTGTCCTACAAATTAGCCATAAACATGTAAAACAGGGGAACAATACAGAAGAGAGTGAAGAGGTGCACATAGGACAGTGACAAAAATACTGTCAGACCCCTGCCTGAAGTGCAGATAGAATCAGAATAAAACATTTTCTGTGTTACCTAATAGTACATCTAAGAGCTCTCAGAGGAAGGTGAAGCTATGCACAATAGTACATCCTTCACTTAGGCTAGTAAGGAATATTGCAGCAAAGCAAACAATATATTATGTTATGGTAGCATAGGGCAGTGGGGACCAGTAAATAGAAAGGTAGCAACCAAGGTTCATCACAAACAAATGTAGATCAGTGTGTGTGTACAACTTTAAGAAGCTTTCTCGGAGTTTGCACAAGTGTATAAATGCTGAGCAAGTGCAAGCCTGACTGACATTTTGTAATTAGCTTTTGAGATGTAAGCATGTACTGTATGTCTATGTAGTCTGTCTGTTAATCAGTTTGTTTATATTTTGTAAAGCTGCTATCTATCCTGATGTGTTTGTGTATAATAAAGCTTGCAAACAAACTACCCTGCCTGTTCATCATCTGTAATAGAGAAGGGCGAGCAACATGCTGTCAGAAGAGGCATGCCTAAAAAGGACATGGGGTCAGAAGGGGAAACAGATTCTTCAGTTCGAGACTGAGAGGCACTCAGTTAACACTGGAGGAATATATAGGAGTGAATCATCTCTACTGCATGTATAACTTGCAAAACAGGTCAGAAACGAATTTCAGGTATTAAAACTTGCTTAGACTATTTCTTATTCACAAAATATGAAATGAGGCATTCAGAACACTCTAAATGAGTCCCTAAGTAGCAGAAATGTCTGATATTATGATATATTAACAGAAATATTTGAAATAACTATAGAAAATGTTTGAAATAAAGTCTGAATTGCATAAAATGAATAAAATAAGAGAAATGACTACATTTTTTCACTAAGCCCTACTTTTTTGCATTAATCAAATATATTCAAGTTGTCTGAAGTTTATGAAGTGTTTGCATGTTTTTGCAGTATTACAGTATAGTTATTTCCCAAAATACAGCCATTACAGAGCATATTTCATAAAGTAAAGCATTTCGAAGAGTTTATTGTGCATTTGAATGTTATTACAACTGCTGGCTGTGTGTATGTTCGTACATAATTACAAGGGCCATATTTTCAGTGCGTTTGGACATAATTTGTTGGCATGGGAGACAGATTTCGGAAACCAGCTCCAGTTGTGTTTGACAATAATATTGCAGAGAACTAGAGAATGATTGAGCAAGAGTTCATAGATTCATAGGTGTTTACTAGGCTAACAACCACAAGGGCTTTTTTAAGCCTAGCCATACATCCCAAATCTTTAAAGTACAACATTTTCATACAGGCTGCATTTTCTGTTAAAGATTACCATACAAAGGCATTTATTCTGCTTAATTTAGCTGGTTCAAAAGTCATAGAAAGGGAGTGTTCATTTGTGTATGCACCTGCTGTTTTTGCAGGAGAAGGGGAATACCATCATATAGTTGTACCGGCTGAGTCAAGGGAGGACCCAGAGTGCTTAAAATGTACATTTAGAGAAACGTGTAACCTCCAAATTAATGTTACAATAGAAATGCACTTATTTTGCACAAAGGATCAAAAGCCTGATGAGACTTTTGCAGCATATATAACAGACTTGAGAAACAAAGCTAAAATGTGCAGATTTAGTGATTTAAGGGATGAATTGATAAAAGACAGACTTGTATGTGGTATTAAAGATGATGCCGTGAGAAAGATTTTGCTTCGTGACAGTGATTTAACTTTGAATAAGGTCATTGAGGTTTGTCAGATATATCAGCTTACAGAAAAACACACAGATGTGCTTAGAAATGAGAGATGTATGATTCCAGTAACTTCTAAAGTCCATGTTGATAGTATGCAGCACATGGTTAACAGAAACAGGCCCAAGCACATGGATGCAACTGTTAACTCTGCAACACTCACAAGGAAACCCTGTAGTACCTTTCTAGGAAGTTCTAAGGTGTGCTCTGGAAATCGTACAGTCTCATTGAAGCATAAGAGTGAGTCAGCAAACTCAAAGCATGTGCCCCCAACCAGTTTCATAGCCAGCTGTCATAATTGAAGTCATGAGCCTAAAAGGGAAAAATGTTTAGCTTTTGGTCAGCAGTATCACAAATGCAATAAGTGGAATCATTTCAAAATGTTGTGTAAAGCAAAGGGCACACTCTTTTATTAACATTCAAAGAAACAAGTTGATCATTTCGAAAGCTGCAACCCTACTTTTTACGTTTATGGTGTTTCAGTGCTTAATAAAACAGTAAAGCAGATTTAAAGGCAAAGAATGAAGTGTTTTGTACTGTCTGGATAAAAGGAAAACCCATAGAGCAGAAAGTTGACACAGGTTCAAAGTGCAATGTTATGTCTGTAGAAACATTTGCTAGAGAATGTGCTGGTGAGAAGCTTGATTTGGCAAAGTGTGCGAAGCTTGCTGCTTATGATGGCGAAGAGATTCAGACTGAAGGCTCCATAATATTTTCATATCACTCTGCTGGAAGAAGCTACAACTTGTTATTTTATGTGGTCAAAAGGCATGCCTAGTCATTATTAGGGCTTACAGACAGATTGAAAATGGGACTGCTTTCATTTAATAAGGAAGTCCATCATGTTAATTTGAAAGACCACTGCTCTAATTTCATCCAGTATATTTCTCTACCTATGCTGATCTTTTCAAAGACAAACTAGGCAAGCTTCCAGTTGTGTACTCCATGAAGTTAGACCCAGATATTAGCCCAATTGTCAGACCAGCCTGGAAAGTTCCAATATCTATGCAGAACAGAGTCAAAGACAAGCTAGACAAAATAGTGCAGCAAGGCAAGTGATGAACCAACTGAATGGACATCGTCCATAGTGGTAGCTCAGATGATATCAGAATATGTATAGATCCATGGGATTTGAACAAGGCACGAAAAGACCTCATCATCCAATGTGTACAGTCAAAGAAGTCGCAGCCCTGCTGCCAAATGCCTCTGTTTTTTCTTAGATGCAAAGAGTTCATTTTGGCAAATTTTGCATGACTAGAAATCCTCGCTACTCACTATGTTCAGTACTCCTTTTGGCAGGTACATATTTTTGAGAATGCCATTTGGGATAAATTCTGCCAGTGAAGTCTTTCAACATGCAGTGGAGCAAATTTTTTTCTGTACACCCCTGTGCTATTATAGTAGATGATATTCAAGTAAGAGGTAATGGTGAAGCTGAGCATGAAAGAAACGTTGAGAAAGTTCTGGAAAGAGCTCATTAAGTGAATTTTAAAATGAATCCTCAAAAGTGCAAATTCTGGTTATGAGAAGTTACTTATGTCGGTCATTTGTTTACTAGTTCACACTTACGACCAGACCTGTCCAAGCTAACAGCCATTCTTGAGATGCCAGATCCAGACAATGTTCAAGCCCTTCAATATTTTAAAGGCATGGTTAACTACCTGGGCAAATTTATTCCAGACTTAAGCCAACTAGAAGCAGCACTTAAAGAGCTGATATGTAAAGATGTATCCTGGTCATGGTTGGAACAACACGAAAGAGCATTTGATGTCCTGAAATAGAGAATTGCCAGTCCACCAACTCTCAGATACTATGACATTCACAAACCAGTTACGCTTTCTTGTGATACTTCAAAATTTGGTCTTGGTGAAGTCATTCTTCAAGAGGGTCAACCTGTTGCCAGTGCATCCAGATCTCTAACCCAAACTGAAATGTAGTATGCTCAGATACAGAAAGAGCTTTTGGCAATTGTGCTTGCATGTTCGAAGTTCCATGATTATATTTATGGCAGACCTATTCAGATTGAAACAGACCACCAACTTCTAGTCACGTTTTTGGCAAAGCCTATGCATAAAGCTGCAGCCAGATTGCAACTCATGATGTTGAGATTGCAGAAGTACAGTTTCAGTCATGTCTACATGAAAGGAAACTTTTTTATCTTGCTTATACATTATCCAGATCACCCAGAAATACCACTGAAGAGCATGAGAATGAGAAACTTGATTTTAAAGTCATAAAAGTGAGAAATTTTTCTTCTGCATGTCTAGATGTGCTTAGAAATCATACTGCCTCAGATCCTGTTTTACAGAAGCTCATCTACTTTATTAATTGAGCATGGCTGTCAAAGCAATCTAGTTTACCTCAAGAAGTGCAACTTTATTTTCCTTACAGAGTTGAGATTTTGTCTGATAATTGTATTGTCATGAAAGGTCCAAAAGTTATTGTTCCAAAGTCATTGCAACAAGATTATATCACTATCTTGCATCCTGGCCACCCAGGAACCAATTCTACAAAAATGAGGGCAAGAGGACTAGTGTTTTGGGTTTCTATGTCACAAGATACTGAAAAAGTACTTTAATCTTGTTTTCTATGTAATAGTACAAAGTCACATCAACAGTTGGAACCACTTCAGCTAAAGCAGATTCCTGAATTACCTTGGTTGACAGTAGCCAATGATATTTTCGAGTGGAATGATTAACATTACTTGGTGTTAGTGGGCTCTTATTCCAATTGGTTCGACATTGACCTCCTTCCTAACCTAGTGTCCAGTACTGTCATTACTAAGATGAATTGTCATTTTGCAGTCCATGGTAGTCCACACAATGTTATTTCTGACAATGGTACATGGGTTACTAGCCAGCAATCCAAAAGATTTGCCAAAGATTTGGACTTTACTCACATTACAAGTAGTCCTGAGTATCTGCAGTCAAATAGTTTGGCAGAATGTGCAGGTCAAAGTGTAAAACAGTTACTTGAGAAGTCAAAACGAGATAATAGTAATGTTTTCCTGAATCTCACAAATCTCAGAAATGTTCCTTGTGATAAACATCTTGGTTCACCTCCCCAAAGACTTCTGTTGAGCCAAACCAGAACTACATTATGAATCAGCAGTAGTTTATTTGCTCCAAGTGCTAAGAATAACAGATTTGTGAAAGCCCATCTGTTAAAAAAACACCTATCCCAGAAGTCATATTACGATAAGTCCATCAAACCGCTCAATCCATTACTTGAAGGAGAGATAGTGAGAATGCAAACATGCAAAGGTTATGATTGGATTGGAGTCATGAAGAGTATTTCCCCACAGCCGAGATCATACATTGTAGAATCACAAGGAGCAGAGTTCAGGAAGAACTGGAAACATCTGATGCCAGTGTCCAAGCCTGTACCACAGCATCTAGCCTGTGAGAAAGACTCTTTATCTCAGAGTGAGTCATCCAGCATTCCATTTCCTGGGGATATTCCAGTGAAAATCCCTGTTCCTGAGATGAATCCTGAAGTTCCTGATACGAGTTATTCACCAAAGACTGTCCCAATTCTGAATACTATGTTACTAGATCAGGTCGCATTTCCAGACCATATTACAGATACACAACAACTTGGACATGAACATTGTATTGTTTCTAATGTCTATATATTATTGCATGTCTTATCCTAATGTCATTTCATTGAAGACAATCTATTTAAGAAGGAGGATGTAGATCAGTGTGTGTACAACTTTAAGAAGCTTTCTAGGGGCTTGTACAAGTGTATAAATACTGAGCACGTGCAAGCCTGACTGCCATTTTGTAATTAGCTGTTGAAATGTAAGCATGTATGTCTGTGTAGTCTGCTGTTAATCAGTTTGTTTTTATTTTGTAAAGCTGCTATCCACCTTGATGTGTATCTGTGTAATAAAGCATATAAATAAACCATCCTGCCTGTTCATCATCTGTAATAGCGAAGGACGAGTGACAACAAATGTGAACAACTGAACTTGGGCCAGAACAACCGTGATGTGAAGTATCTGCTGGGGGAGTAAAACTGATGGCAGAAGAGCAAGGAAAGGACATTGAAGCAGCAAAAGGAATGTTTTGGTATTTCCTGAGTAGATAGACTCCAGAAGCAAAGATATAATGTTGCCCTGGTCAGGTCATGCCTTGAGTACTTATACAGTCCTGGATAGGAAACAAAAATGGATCATCTGGCATGCATGCTTCTCCCTAGCTTGGCATCCATGGTGGATTCTGCAAGCTGTCTAGTAGGGAGGGGTTAGGATGGGAAAGGAACTACTAGGAACCTGCATTTGGCCTGCTCCATAATACCCGATTCCCATTTTCCAGGGTGAAATGAATGGGTTTATAGGGTCCCTACAGACAGAAACAGATGGTTTGTAGTGCTTTAGCCCCATCTGGATTGCCTGATTTTCCCCCCTAGAATGAATGAACAAGGAAATGGGGCTCCAGAAGGGTAGCCATTGGGTAAATCCCATAAGGAGGATTAAAAAAAAGAAATCTTCAGAACAACAGCCAACAAGGATTCATGACCCAGTGCTACACTCAGTCAACAATGATCTGGTTTTATTTCTGCATTACAAGAGAACTTCACTGGAGAGCACCAGTTTAGGAGTAAGCAACTGCTATACAGAACCAGAGGGATAAAAACAGATCTGAATCAGTGAAAATAAGCTGCGCCACAGTTAGAGAGTGAGATGCAGAGATATTTGGTGAGATAGATGATGGCAGGATTAAGGGAAATGATTCACGGAATAGCATAGGGATCCATCATGAATCCAGGGCTCTTCCATTATTTCAGTCTCTTTGCTGCTTACACAAAATTTGTTGTAACAGTGCAGGATTGTGGAAATGTCTAAGAAAAGACTTTGGAAGGCTTACCAAATGGACCAAAAGACAACAAATATGTTTTGCTGCAGACAAATGAAATGTAATGCACTTGCACTACAGTAATCCAAGAGTAAAATACTAGCCATGAGAATGGAACAGATGGCACTGAAATGGATTGGAGGGGATTATCACACCTGGATTAGATTAGGAAGTGCGCAATGAGAGGACTGTGACAGCAGCAAACAGAATACTGGGGTATAATATCCTGGTCGAGTCTCACCTTGAATACCACATGGAAATCTGGAAGTCATAAATAAAGACATCAACGTCCTAACAGGATTTCAGAGGAAAAAGCTCTAGACAGGTACATGGGATGGAATGGACATAGTATGACCACATTAGAGTACCTGGTACCCATCTCTGGAGAGAACAGAAAAAATAGACTGGCGGCAAATGTTAAGGGTACAAGATCAAGTCAGGTAGATCAAGAGTTCACCCTGAGCAGAAAGGATGGGGAGAAGGTGGCACAAGCAGCATCCTTTGCAGATCACCTAATTCCTGGATATGCAAAAGTAATTCTTCACATAGAGGGTTGCGGACCAACTGTGTGGAAGCATTCAATAAAACATGAGGAAATTGGAGAAATGGTGAGGAGGATGAGGCATAAGGTGCTAACTACATTTAGAAGTTCTGTCTTCCTCTTCCATCATCACATATGCAATGTATGTTATTTTATGTTTTAATAAGGAGCATAGTAAGGCATACTCATTACATTTAAGTACATGTTGTTTATAATAATTATAATTCATGTCATTTCTTAATCATATTGCAGTCTTCACTACTAAAATAAATACTCTCCACTTAATAATATTCATACCTGATTAAAGAGTTTTTTTCTGAAAGTATTTTTTTCTGTATTCATCTTATATAGAATTTGAATACTTAATGGTAGAGAGTAGCCAAGTAATATGTGATCATTTCCTACATGGGGAGAGGGCTACTTGTGAGAATATGTACTGTTTTTAATGGAAAGGTGGGAACATTTGGATAACAAATATACAAAACAAAAACTTCTGCCTACACCTCTGATTGTACTCATTTATTTATTAATAACTGAGTGGTTGGCCTGAATGAGGTGAGCTCTATCAGAGATCATGATTCCATACAAGTAGCAATAGTAGCAGAGTAAATTAATAAAATGGTTAACAGAAAGGGGCTGAGCAAGGCTGTAAGAATGGTTACTCTCACACAGTAAAATGAAGCCTATACGGGTCACCACAGGGGATCATCTGTTTCTATTTCTTCCTGTCCTCTGCATCTTGCTCTGTCACACCAACCACCTGCATGTCCTCTCCCACCACATCCATAAGCCTTATCTTAGGCCTTCCTCTTTTCCTGTTACCTGGTAGCTTCATCCTTAGCATCTTTTTCCCAATATACTCTGCATCCCTCCTCAGCACATGTCCAATGTAATCTTGCCTCTCTGGCTTTGTCTCCAAACCTTCCAAATTGGGCTGACCCTCTAATATACTTATTTCTAATCCTGTCCACCCTCGTCACACCCAGTGAAAATCTTAACGTCTTTAACTCTGTCATGTCCAGCTCTGACTCCTGCCTTTTTGTCAATGCCACTGTCTCCAACCCATATAACATAGCTGGTCTCACTACCCTCTTATAGACCTTCCCTTTCACTCTTACTGGTACTCGTCTGTCACAAATCACTCCTGACACTCTTCTCCACCCACTCCATCCTGCCTGTACTCTCTTCTTCACCTCTCTTCCACACTCACCATTACCCTGAACTGATGATCCCAAGTATTTAAACTCATCCACCTTTGCCACTTCTACTCCCTGCGTCCTCACCATTCCTCTATCCTCCCTCTCATTCACACACATATATTCTGTCTTAGTCCTGCTGACCTTCATCCCTCTTCTCTCTAGAGCATATATCCACCTCTCCAGGGTCTCCTCCATCTGTTCCCTACTCTCACTACAGATCACAACATCATCTGCAAACATCATAGTCCACAGGGACTCCTGCCTGATCTCGTCTGTCAACCTGTCCATCACCATTGCAAATAAGAAAGGGCTCAGAGCTGATCCTTGATGTAATTTCACCTCCACCTTAAATGCATCCATCACTCCCACCACAGACCTCACCACTGTCACACTACCCTCCTACAGATCCTGTACCACTCTTACATACTTCTCTGACACTCCCGACTTCCTCATACAATACCACAACTCCTCTTTAGGCTCCCTGTCATATGCTTTCTCTAAGTCCACAAAGACACAATACATCTCCTTCCGACATTCTCTGTACTTCTCCTTCAATGCTCTCAGAGCAAACATCACATCTGTAGTGTTCCTTCCTGGCATGAAACCATACTGCTGATCACTAATCATCACCTCCCTTCTTAACCTAGCTTCCACTACTCTTTCCCATAACTTCATGCTGTGACTGATCAGTTTAATCCGTCTGTAGTTACTACAGCTCTGCACATCACCCTTATTCTTAAAAATAGTTACCAAAACACTTTTTCTCCATTCCTCAGGCATCCTCTCACTTTCCAAGATTTCATTAAACAATCTAGTTAAAAACTCCACTGCCATTTCACCTAAACACCTCCATGCTTCCACAGGTATGTCATCTGGACCAACAGCCTTGCCATTCTTCATCCGCTAAATTGCTATCCTTACTTCCTCCTTGCTAATCCATTGCACTTCATGATTCACTATCTGCACACCATCCAACCATCTCTCCCTCTCATTCTCTTCATTCATCAGCCCCTCAAAGTACTCTTTCCATCTGCTCAACGCACTCTCCTTGCTTGTGAGTATGTTTCTCTCATTATCCTTTATCATCCTTACTTGCTGCACATATTTACTAGCTTGGTCCTGATGTCTGGGTCCTTTTCTCCCTCCTTAGTGTACAACCTTTCATACAACTCTTCATATGCCTTATCCTTAGCCTTCACCACCTCTCTCTTTGCCATGCACCTCATATCCATATAATCCTGTCTACTTTCTTCATCTCTCTGACAATCCCACTTCTTCTTCGCCAACCTCTTTCTCTGTATACTCTCCTGTACTTCCTCATTCCACCACCAGGTCTCCTTGTCCTCCTTCCTCTTTCCAGATGTCACACCAAGCACCTTTCTAGCCATCTCCCTTACTAGCTCTGTTGTAGTTACCCAGCTATTTGGTAACTCTGCACTGCCACCCAGTGCCTGTCTTAACTCTTCCCTGAACTCCACCTCACAATTACCATTTTTCAATTTCCACCATTTGATCCTTGGTGCTGCCCTCACACTCTTCATCCTCTTCTTGATCACCAATATCATCCTACAAACCATCATCCTATGCTGCCTAGCTACACTTTCCCCTGCCACCACTTTACAGTCTCCAATCTCCTTCAGCCTGGCCATTCTACATAAAATATAATCCACCTGTGTGCAACTTCCTCCACTCTTGTATGTCACCCTATGCTCCTCCCTCTTGTTAAAATATGTATTCACCACAGCCATGTCCATCCTTTTCGCAAAATCCACTACCATCTGACCTTCTGCATTCCTTTGCTTAACACCATACCTTCCCATCACTTCCTAATCCCCTCTGTTCCCTTCACCAACATGCCCATTGAAATCTGCTCCAATCACCACTCTCTCACCCTTGGGTACAGTCACCACTACATCCAACTCACTCACCCAACTTGTGGAGCATATGCACTAACAACATTCATCATTACACCATCAATTTCCAGCTTCATAAATATCATTCTATCTGACATTCTTTTCACCTCCAAAACACTCTTAGCATACTGTTCCTTCAGGATAACTCCTATGCCATTTCTCCTCCCATCCACACCATGCTAAAACAATTTGAACCCACCTTCGATACACCTAGCCTTGCTCCCCTTCCATCTGGTCTCTTGCACACACAGTATACCAACCTTCCTTCTGTCCATCATATCAGCTAGCTCTCTCCCTATACCAGTCATACTGCCAACATTCAAAGTTCTGACCCCCACTACCACAGTCCTAGTCTTTACCTGCCTTCAGGCATGCCTTCCCCCTCTTCTCCTCCTTCGGCCAACAGCAGCCCAATTTCTGCCAGCATCCAGTTGGGCAACAACACTGGTGGCAGTTGTTGTTAACCCGGGCCTCGATTGATCCAGTATGTATATCTGTACTGTTGTCCACATGTATGAGTTGGCAAAATTTTATGCCAGATGCCCTTCCTGATGCAACCCTCCCCATTTATCCAGGCTTGGGACCGGCACAAAGAAATGTACTGGCTTGTGCATCCCCAGTGGCTGGGTTTTTAAAATCACTACTTCGCAAAAACGAATTCCTGTTTCTTTAAATGTGGATTTTAGAAGGGGGCTTGGCCATCACATGACATATTCCACCATTTTAAAAGTAGTATAAAAACTGGAACTTTAACAAATGGAGTTATCTGATGAAGTTTTAAGTGTTTTAAAATGAAATTGCTCATCTTGTGCTTTGAAATAAAATGTTTTCTATGGCTATCATGCACTTTTAGCATTTATTTCTATGAATTCTTGGGTTTTATCAGCATTTGTTGGAGTTTTTTAGTTTGTTTTTATAATGCTATGGCTGCAGGTGGGTTGGCAGGGTCACAACCCTTATTCAGTGAAGTGGATGTGAATGAGCTTTACCATACTGTTGGATATCTTACACTTTTAATTCAACAGTTGCCTCAGTGTTTGAGGATATTTCCAAGTGTTAACCCTTCAAATAACAAAAGTTTTTACCTGATCATCAGGTGAGGAGGGATACTGGTACACCTAAGCCATGGACTACTAATTGTTTGACTGCTTCTACTCTGTTACCTCATACAAGTGGAAATATTGCTAGCAGTAACCCTCAGGTTTTAAAGGAAATCATTACCGCCCAATTTTAACTTTACAGAGACTCACAAAAGGAACAATACTGTCTCATAGATCAATTGAGTGAATATGACTACAAACTGTTAAAAGTAAAAAAGTTACAACTTGAGAATGCATACTTTTGTGAGTCAATTAAAGATAGAGTGCCAAAGGATCTCTGCATGTATTGGTTTACTACTGGCTCAATAACTGATTCACTGCTCCATAAAGACCCGCTGGTAATGTTTGACCAGCACAGATGTGAATACATGTTAATAAAATATAACTGTAAATTGATTGATGAACAGGTAGCAGAAACTGGTATATTGGATAATGTAATAACACATGATTAGCAATTTGAACAGTATAAATATGAATATGCTCATATTTTAATAACATTGAAGAGCATATTCAAGTTATTCACAACAGAAAAATTAATAAATTAGAATGTGATAGGCATGATTATCAAAATAATAAAGCCTATCCGATTTCCCCAACATCCCATTTTTGGGGAAGGAAGTTTTCTATTTTTTAACCACTTCTACTTTTAATTCTCATCAGACAGTTTCTGATCAGGAACAACATTAAACATCATGAGGGGGTAATAACCAATACACCAGTGACCCTTTAGAGTACCCCCTGGTGCTCCAAAAGAATAAAGGAAAGGAACCAGAACAGCCAATTGCATGGCCGGAACTCAACACAACCTCCACAAAGGGGCCACCCACGGTGACAGAATCATGGACAGAAAACAGGAATTGGAAATCAAGGGGACATTTTTTTCTGATATGACTTTAGCTTCTTGTCAAATTGTTACTAATGTTAAAAAAAAATTTAAAGCATATAATTTTTCAAACTTTCCTATAGACACAAAACGTGGTGATCTTTTTTGCAGGAGGTCTAACATTTGTACCAACAAAAAAAGCAGATATAGCATATGTGTTAATGGATCTAAAGGAGTAAGTGAGGAAGCTGAACTTTAACATTGTTCTAATGAAATGTCTACAGCCATGATAGGGCTGAGAATTTTAAGCACATATGATCCTCCAATTAATCCCATATTCAAATACTTGAGAAACTGCATGAGCTTGAGATTTGTAATTCCCTAAGACTGAACTGTAATAATAATAGAGGGACATTAAACAATATGTCAGTTACTGAACGTGGTTTAATAACAGATATGAGAAATAATGATTTACATGTTATGAATCAGGATAAGGGGGGAAGGGGTTGTGGTTATGGGTAAGAATGATTATATAAACAGAATGAACAGGATGTTATTTAAAGATGTATATAGTAATGTTTCTTTAAATTAAGTAAACACGACATATAGAAAAATAACAGATGAGTTGAATGACATGTTTATACAACAACAAATAAATATTGATGACTTTAATTGTTTGAATGTGGTTGCCCCCACAGTCCCCATTTTAGTTGGTATTCCAAAAATTCATAAATGCATATAAAATCCCCCTAGGCATCCTATAGTTGATGCCCAAGGCCCCATTACACATCAATGCGCAAAATTCTTGGATGAAGAATTGAAACATTTAGTTTTCCAAGAGGCCCATATTTCCAAGGATTCTTCACATTTTTTGGAATTAATTAATAGCCTAGAATAAAAGGAGAGTTATATATTTATGACCATCAATGTTAAAGATCTGTATATTGTGATACCCTACCTCTTAGGCCTAGAATGGTTTAATGAATTTTTAATGGACAAAGGAATACCATGGGTAGAATTAATTTGTATGAAAATTTGTTGGATATTGTACTGAGAAATAACTTCTTTATATTTGAAAGAAAATATCTACAATGCAAAGGAAAGCAATGGGGTCCACTTGTGGGGCCCTATTTGCTAATAATGTAATGATCAAATGGGAAATTTTTATTTACTAGCAGTTATATGAGTTCCTGTAAACCTTATTTACAGTATCTGGATGATATCTTTGTTGTATGGGATGATAGTAAAGAAAGAATAATAACGTTTACAGAACATATAAATACTACAACAGATTTTTTGCACTTTACATATGAAGTGAATGAGGTGAATATAGCCTATTTAGATATTTGACTATGTAAGGATCTTATAAATAGAAGGTCTACAGCTCAAATTTTTAGAAAATAAACATATTTGAATGCCTTCTTATACTTTACCAGTGCCCATCCCCAGATAAAGAAGAAGGTAGTTGTGAAAGGCACAAATGGTTACACTTGACAGTAATTTTTGGGATCAATGCATGCTCCTAAAAGGAATGTTTAATACAAGAGAATGTCATAATGACTCTGTAGAAAATCTGATGTGTGAAGTATTGAAGAAAAGGAAACGTGTACTGCCAGCCCCACATTAATGCACAGAATCCTCAAGGATCTAAATGAACAAACATCAATGGCATGTTTATTGACGTTGAAGGCATTAGTTAGATAAATGATTTGATGTTTTTGATGGTTTTATACAAAGTTGTTGTTTTTAAATGTAAAATGTAAAAAATAAAATTGTTGTAAATGTATTGTAAAATGTCCACATGCAGGTAGAGAAAACAGCCGAAAAATGTTTTCTCTACCTGCATGTGGACATTTTATATTTTATCAGTATTTTTATACTTGGATGCAGGAGAGTTAATCCCTTCTTTGGTTTGTTGTTCTTTGATTTGTTGTAAATGTATTGTGTTTAAAAGCCCTACTTTATAAAAACTGATTCCTCTTTCTTTAAATGTGATTTTTAAAAGGGGGCTTGGCCATCAAATGACATATTTCACCATTTTAAAAGTAGCATAAAAATCGAGACTTTAATAAATGGATTTATCTGATGAAGTTTTAAATGTTTTAAAATGGAATTGCTCATCTTGTGTTTAAGAATAAAATGTTTTCTATGGCTATCCTGAGATTTTAGTATTTTTTTCTGTGAAGTCTTCATATTTTGTTTATAACAAAAGTCTGATTTATGGAGTTGTGCCATGCTGCTTGCACAAATGTTTTTTCTGTACTCTTATGTGAATGAAGATTTGGTAGTCACTTCAAAAGAGTGAACAGTGATTTAGATTATATAACAGTCTTGATATGTCCATAAACATTGTACAGTGCCAATACAGTGAAACAGCTAAAACTGTGAATTACAGAGATTTAGCAAGCAGACCCCAATCTTTAACAAGCTTGAACAATATATATCCTAGTGGTATAACATACAGTCATTAACAGATATTGTACAAGAATTAATTAGCCATCACAAAACTATCAAAACATACGATACAGATAACACTAATTAAGAGCTTGAGCACCTGAGAGCATGCATAACCCATGTTTCAGTGTTCTATACATAATGGCAGTAAAGGTTAGCACCAGCTGACCACCTTTAAGTCTTCTGGCAGTGGCAGCCAGATCTAATCAGAGAAATGTCATACAAGAGCCAAGATTTGTGAGCTCATCCAGGCAGGAAGTCCAGTTCAAAGGCCAAGCTGGAACAATGAAAGAAAAGATGTACCTCAATAATTAAATATGAGGAACATCTAGAAGTGGTTGGTGGGATGATCGATGGAAGGTACATGCAGGACTACACTTCTTACATCAATGAACTGTATTTATAGATAATAATAATAATAATAATAATAATAATAATAATAATAACTCATTTGTTAACCAAGAAGTTCCACTGGACACATAATCCCTTTTCAGGAGTGACCCTGGAGCAGTGTGACTTGCTTAAGGTCACACAACAGACAAAATGATGGCTGAGGAAATAAAACTCTGTGCAGCAGGAACTACAGCTAAGAGTTCACAGTGTTAGCACTCAGTGTTAACTGCCAGGCATCTACATCAGTTATAGAGACTGTGGAATATGACTGAGGTACCGTTACCAAACAAAAACAGAAGATGGCCATGACTAGAAGTAAATCGGGCCTATGGGTAAAAAAGGGTGTTTACCATAAATCAAGTAATGCGTGGCTGGTAAAGTTTAGTAAAAATCACACTAAACTGTTCCGTGCTAGTTCATCAGTTCACTGAGATATTTGAATGCCTTCTACATTACATTACATTCACAAAGCACAAGGAACCCCAAAGTCACAGATGTTGAGACTATAAGGCAGGCCTCGATGGAACCAGACATTCGTGTAAAAGTGATTGCATTCTAAGACATATAGATGTGCCTCTTACCAGGCTGAGCAAGGAAAGAGTGGCAGTTAGTTGCTTGTCTACTACCAAGATCTGTCAGATCAAGCATGCACTCATGTCCTTGAACAACAAGATGCAGTATGAATCTGTCATAGCGCATGGACTGTGTCAATGATTTGAGCTGTACCTTGCTTGATTATATGAAGTGAGAGACATGATGTAGCTCTCAGCCTCTGTGCCCAAGGCAGGTATGAGCCTAGCACTGAGCAGCACTCTACCTTCTTCAAGGGTGATGCAGTGATATGAACAAAAAATAATTGTTTTCAATAATTAGCTTAGTTTTTGGGATCATTCAAAGGGGGTCCAATATTTGTTAGCCTAGGATGATATGATTGACAGATTATATTGCTTCATCAGGCATGGCTTGCATCTCTTCCTTCTAGGGTTTCAATTATTAGCCGACATTGTCCACCCCCATAGTGCCTTTTTAGGCAATGCCAACCTGATAAACCTTCCAACATAATGAAACAAGCAAAGGAAAATATGAAGGCGTTCCTGATCAGTGCTTGGAGCCTGAACAAGAAATGTCACTTCCTGTAAGCCCTTCTCACCCTAGTAGACATTGATGTCTGTGAAGTGATTGAGACATGGTTTAACATAGTGGAGATCACTCCTGCAATGCAGGGCTATAATGCCTTCCCCACATTGAGACCAGCTATTGTTCAGGAGGGGAAAAGGTGGAGGTGTAACAGTCTACATTCAGAACTGACTCACATCAAGGCTGGTAAAGCAGCATGATGCACTAGAGCTTCTCCATGTCCAAATAACCATCAGAAAAGTCTTCTGTTATGTATTAGCTAGCTATAGATCTCTCTCTCTATGTGACAAAGGAAAGCCACAACACCTATCTACAGACCCTAGCATCACTGAGTATTAAACCCAGTACTATTTCTCTAGGTGATCTAACTATAGGCTGGGAACCTATACCACCACTAGTGCACAAGCATAGAGATTCCTGGACATTGTCAATATAAATGTCCTGGAGCAATTAGTCAGAGTACCAACTACGAGGAATAACATCTGGTATCTTGTCCTTACTAATATGGGGGTTTCTTGCACCATCCCTTGCGTGTATTCATCATTTGTTACATCTGTCCATAAAGCAGTCTCCTTCGAAATAAAACTGAAACCAGAAATCTCTTCCTCCCAAGGTACCTTTAGAAATTTATTTTAAACAAACTACCTAATCCCATGTGACACATTGGCATGCTTCATATCTCCACCAAACCCAGTACACTCCGCTGAATATGTAGCAATGTACACTATCACACTATATCAGCATGTAAACGGTTGCAGAGATGCAGCTACACCCCATAGGAACAAGTGCTGGCCAAACCCTAGAAACAAACCCACATGGTGGAACCATAATATAAACAAGTTTGATAACAAAAGGAAAAGAAATTTGACCAAAAATAAGAATAGTAATTCCCAAAATGTTAGAGCCCTTTTCAGTGAAATAAACTAAAAGCTCAGGAGCTTAATAAAATCCACCAAAGCCAACTTTGAGGCTAAAATAGCTACCTAAGCTTAAAACAATCACAAGGCATTTTTTAGTTACGTTCTCAATCTCAAAAGCACAACAGAGCAATGCACTGAGCTGATTTGTAATCAATGTTACCTATATTGTGGCTGAAGACATAGCTAACCTACTAACCAAATTTAACATTTAATAGGGTGGGAGGTTGGCATAATGGTTAAGGTGCTTACCTTAGAAACACAACGTGCAGGGTTTTATTCTGACATGGGGTAATTGGCTAGGCTTAAAATGGCCCATAAAGACAGTTAGCCTAGTACTAACCTATGAAGCCCCATCTATCCTTTAAGATATACCCGAAACTGGCTCACATCCACCTATCATACCAGACCATGTCCTAGAAGTGCTAAAAATACTGCACTGATGGGTCCTGACAGGATCCTTGAATGCATCTTAAATAGCATGAAACATTATTTAACCACACCCCTAACAACACTGTTCAGTCTCAGCCTCCATACTGATTTTGTTCCAAATGAATGGAAAATAGCTACAGTCATTCCCCTGCATAAGGGAAGACTTAACACAGACCCAGGTAATTACAGACCCATAAGTCTGACCAGCCTCATTTACAAAGCCATAGAAAGACGTATCATGGAGCTAATCATTCAGGACACAGGGAACTTCCAAATACTGACTCCGTCTCAGTTTGGATTTTTCAAGGGAAGGTCATGCTTACTAAACCTGGTGGATTTTTTTGAAACATCACCAAAGCAAGGAATGAAGGCAAGACAGTACACACCATATGACAATACCTGGCCAAATCTTTTGACACAATTTCCCACTCAGGCATAGTAGAAAAGTTAAATAAACTGGAAATAAACTCCTATGTCACCTGCTGGATTGTTAACTGGCTCACAGATAGGATGCAGATAATCAAAACAGGTGAAGTTACCTCCACAGAAAGACCAGTCATTGGTGGAGTCCCCCCAGAGTTCTGTGGTGGGACCTGTCCTGTTTGGCATCTACTTTTCTGAAGTAAAAGCCAGTACGAAAGAGTTGGTCAAAAGTTAGGCCATCAGCTTACTGCTGATTGGTTGTTTACTATTCCATTAAATTCAGTGTAAAATTATTGTCCTAAAATCATTAAGCAATTAGAATGAAATTATAGCTGGTCTTTGAAACTGAACATTGCTGCTACATAGTAAATGTCATTTGATGAACCACAGTTTTTCAGATAGTAAGAACACGCAGATATTTTAAGCATTATCAGTCTGTGCTGGTTCAAAACACAATTCCTGTTTTTTCAGGAAAAAAGGAAGAAATTGTACGCACTGCCTGACTGTTGGACAAATTACTTTTAAGGGTCACAGGATGTACTTAACTTTGTTATTGATTGCTCATTGGAACTTCTAAAGAAAAGGAAGTAATTTGTTCCATTAATTAAAATGATCAGAAGAAAGAAAACCAAAATATCACTAAGATACTCAAACTGTTTTCTTCAAATTATACAACGGAAGAAATATTAATGGGTAGAATAATGAGCGATGCCTTGAAAAGACTGTTAGTTATGGCTAGAGAGACATCATTTAGTGGCCCCATTTTAAAGAGGAGTGTCAGTTTGAATCTAAAAAATACGTTAATAGTATCCCTTTTCTCTTCAACAACAAAAGAGAAAGGGAGACAGACAGGAATGGAGTAGGCAAAAACAGAGAGAGAGAGAGAGAGAGAGAGAGAGAGAGAGAATCTCCCCCTCTAACTTTTGCAATATTTTCTTAAATTATTAATGGAAATACGTGGTGGTGCAGTGGTTAGCATTGTCACCTCACAGCAAGAGGTTCTCCGGTTCGATATTCATCTGGAGTGCCTTCCGTGCGGAGTCTGCATGTCCTCCCTGCTGTTGCGTGGGTTTCCTCTAGGTGCTCTGGTTTCCTCCCACACTCCAAAGACATGCATTAGGAGGATTGGATACTCTAAACTGGTCCTAGGAGTAAGTGCAAGTGAGTAATACAGATGAGCTACCATGGCAGGGCTGGTCATCTGGAGGTGTAAACCTTGACTTGAGATGATTGTTGCTGTTGAAGTGACACCCCAACCCTATGTGCAAAAATGGGAACAGGGGTTGAGGATGGATGGAATAAAGCATAGGTGTCATATAAAGCAGTTTAAAACTGATACCTCTTTCTTAATTAAATGCAAATCTGATTTCTCTCCCAATTTTATTTTCCTGCATTACTGGGATTTCCTCTCTATCCATGGTAAAAGCCTGCATTTCAAAATTTAAATGTAACAGATTGTTTTCCCTTCTTTTTCTTTCTCTGATTACTTTAATTCAGATAACTCAGCTCTGGTCACATGTTATGTATTTGTTCCTTGCTTCCGTTTCTGCCATGTACTGAACAATTGCTTTAATAATGGATTATCTCTGCTGCTGGTGGAACTCTGTGATTAATTCTCCCTCTTTGTCAACTGCTTGTTTTTTAAAGTAACGTTGTTAACAGCACATTTTCCTGTTTATAGAATCAGTGGCAAAATCAAAAATTATGAGAGAAAGGGTCATTCATTTTTTTTAAAATATAAGTATTTTTCACTTATAAAGTTAAAGAATAAATGGATTTGTCCTATTAATCTTTTTAAATACTTAACTGTGATGTACAACACTATTAATAGAAGGAAATCCTCACTGTCATGTAACAAAATCACAGACATTAAGAGGAACAAAGCAACAGTTTTATATAAAATCAAGGACAGTTAAAAGCAATGGTTCTCATATTACAGGCCATTTAATTTTCACATCCCTGAACCGTCCAATGGCATGCTGCCTTCACATGTGCTGGATGTTTTTATTATTATCTTTGCTGTTTACAAGGATTAGATTAACTACCTTCTAACCTAACCCTAAATACTTCATCCATAAATCTTCAGGGCCTACAGCAATAGTCTCCTTCCAACCACTGAGACCTGTGATGAGCTCTGTTCTTCTACCCTCTGGCAACATGATTCAGTAGTCAGCTCTCACTCCATATGTGGACAGTGTGACTTCATTAATGATCCAAGGCTGTGTAACAACTGCCTTATGCTTGCCGACTACTCACTGCTTCTACTAACTGATAGTACAATCTGCAAGAGATGTAAATATTGAAGAAATATATAAGCAAACCTCTCACAACCAAGCACTATCAGTAAGCACCATAACCCGACAACAACACATCAGTCACAAAGCACCATTAGGCCAAGACAATAACAACACACCAATCACAATGCACCATTAGGCCAAGACAACAACACACCAATCACAAAGCACAGTTAGGCCAAGAACAGGAACAAAGCCTGTAAAGAAAACATTGTCAAAGTCTCCAAGAAGATGCTGTAAGAGATCCCTGCTCCCAGCACACAAGGCAACCACTCCTTATCTTTTCTTTACTCACACATATTACAGATATACACAGTTCATCTAAGTGTCGCAGGAAAACAGACTTAAACCCATAAGGTCCGCTAAGTTACTCCACACTGAAATGTTTTAGTCATAAGAAACTATAATTAGGCATACAGCATCCACTCACACCAAACTGGACAAGAACTGGGTGATTGTAAGCAAACAAACATGACAACGACCTATTGGTGGTCCATAGTGGAGTCAATGACATGAAGTGATCTACTCAGAGACATGCAGAAAAACATATTGGATTTTACTATGCATGTGTTGGAGTCAGGATATATGTTAATATGATGTTATCTGCACGTACAAAATGTTTAATGCTCTAGTTTCTCATTTATACCCCTCTGTCTTTCATCTTCTAATCTTTTATGCTACAGCTCTCAATTCTCTTTTAGTATGATTACTGCAATGTGTTTTTTTTTTCCATGAGGCTGGTATGTTTTTATGTCCTGATATTTTATTCATTAATATTTCCCAAATATTTAGTATTTTTTTCCCTCCCAACTTGCACACTTCAATAGGAAAATGATCTGATCCAGGTGACTTACCCATTACTTGTTTACCTATCACTAATTAGATCTCTTCTTTTCTAATTCTAGTCTACAGTTCTCTCTGGTGTTCTCCAAATTTTGGTAATTCAATCATGCCCAAATACTTAGAGCTCATTCCTTCTATCCTCTCTTGAGTTATCTCATATGTATATAACTCTGTAAAATGTCTCTTAAAATGTTCAGTATTCCTTCTTCTGTGGATATCATTCCCCCACTTGCTGGGTCCCTCAGCTGCTTGATTCCCCCTCTCAATATGCTGTTGCCTTAATCTGCCATCCAGTGATCTCGTGGCATGTGAGCAGCTAGAATAACATTTTTCCCTAACTTCAGTTTACTGCATTTATAGTCTCTCTTCATCCCATTCATATAGTTTCCTCACCGTATCTATTACTAAACCCACCTTTAAGGTTGTGTGTCTACCTTTCTGCAGTAATGATTTAATTCCCATAAGTTATCCTTGCTTAGTCTGTCACTCTGCCTTCCTTTTTTAATGTGTGTAAATTCGTAACCTTTCCTTTTTTAACGTGTGTAATTTCGTAAGCCTTCCTTTTTTAATGTGTGTAAATTCTAACCTTTCCTTTTTTAACGTGTGTAATTTCGTAAGCTTTCCTTTTTTAATGTGTGTAAATTTGTAACCTTCACTTCAGTATTTGCTTTAGTTCTTTACATCTTTCCATTGTTCAGTCCGCATCATCTGGCAATAAAAGCTGTGTTTGTGTGGAAACCCAACCACTATATTCCTTCTTCCTTAAGTCACAAATTGGGAATTTCCAGTGTTTATCCATTATCTGTCTCACCCCCCCCCCCCATATATAACATAGCTACCAAGTACATGGTGTTGAAAAAGGACAGGATTCCCCCTTCCTATTTTTGCCTTTCATTGTCTATAGTTATAAAACATTTATTTAATCTATACCAAATTGTGAATCTGGGAGAGAAGTAAGTGTATGCTGCCCCTCCCCACTTCGCTGCAACTTTCCAAGCATCAACCAAACGTAGGGCCTCCAAAGGTTTTCTTCATACTCTTTCTATCCTTGATATAAACAACTTCCTTTTCCACCCCCTACTTCTAATTCCTGAAAAACATATCTTAGTTCCCTAGGATTAATAGAATGCTTTCATAAAACCTTATTATCTCCAATATAATTCTGAAAAAAAAATGCCTAGGAGATCTTGGTGGAAGATTCAGTCCTGCAATTCTTATTGTATTACCTTGGTAAACCCCCTTCACCATAGCTAAACATCCTTCTTGATCCTCCATTTTCCCCATCAATGTGAAAAGCATGTTTCTGTGTCTCAAAATTACCTCCCCTCTTCTACAAAAGGAATGGGGGTTGGCATATTGGTTAAGCTGTTTTCCTCAGAGGGATAAGATCCAAGGTTTGATTCTCACCTTTGGGAAATATTGGCTAGGTGTAAAGCAGGGTAGCTAGCCAATAATAACCTGTGGCCAATGGTGCACATTTTCTTATTTCAGAGTTGGGGGTTGGCATAATGGTTGATGTGTTTATTTCACAGATGCAATGTACAGAGTTTGATTCTCACCTTTGAGGGAAATTGGCTAAACTTAAAATAGTCCATAATGGTTGCTAGCTTAGTACTTACCTATGAACCTATATAGGCTCACATATAACTAGCTCCTGCAAGCATTACATAGAGTTTTCTTATCAAATTTCGATGTTCTGACTCATTCACGCGAGTCTCCTGTAATACTGCAAATGTCATTTTATGTTCTTACCTGGATAAATATTCAATCCCTCTTCACAGGACTGGCTAGTCCATTCACATTCCAACTTATGAATTGTAATGCACTCATTCTAATTTGGACTTTCACTTACTTATGTTATTTCAAGTTTCCATTTCCCACTTTTAAGCTTTATTCTTTTACTATCCACCCTTGACATTCTCTCATCTAAATTGCACAGCTTTACACTATTCCCACCTCTTTACTAGTGCTCATGTTTTTAACTTCAAGAGCAACATCTCTAGCACCCCCTCCCAACTATATGCACAATACTGATGAAGTCGTGTGATGAAAGCGTGTATTAAAGTGGATTCTACGCTATTTTTTTGACTGGGACATTGTTATTGGTGCTGTTAAAATTATACTGCATTTCAGTTTGCTACTTTATCCATTGTGCTACCTTTAGTGAACTAACTTGTCCAGTATAGTTCATTTTTCTTTTTATATGCACAATACATTGCATTGCGCCCAAAGCAGGGGCACTGGCCCTTAATTGTGCACATTCTTCTTGCCCAAGATCTACCCACTTCTGATATGGCTGCAGATAGCTGCTGCACTGAGACATCTGGGTGTTCAGGCCCTTCAATTAGGATAATTTTAAAAGTTTTCCTATTGACTTTTTAGATCTGACATCGTTGCTATTATTTTCCTTTGTCACATAATCCATATAGATCTTTTATCTACTCTTTTTTTAAGCAAACAATGCTTTGGAGTTATCCTGGAGTCTTTTTGGACTTTGCATACTTTTTACTCTGCCTCTCCTGACAGCTGCATGCATTGTCCTGGTTCTTTTAGCATAATTATTGTTTTGTCACTTAATCCACCGTTCTATTTGCAGCCTCGACAGACATTCCTCTTTTCCTCATACCTTCAGTCTGTTGGTTGGTTCCCTTAATTTAAGCCCACACAGTAGTGCATGGTTTGTTTATTTATTTATTCCGAGTTACTGGAATCCCATTACCTAGTAGTATGGACTCTCAGTCCACTTCCTAATTTCATAATGCAGTCAGCTTGTGTCATCCCCTCCACTGGAATGTGAGTATCACATATTCGTTAAAAATCCCTGTATGTTATTTTGTATACCTCCTCCAGATGAGAGGCTCCAACCGTTGCGGGCTCGTCTGTCCTCAAGAAGACATAAACATTTACTGATCTTGTTATTGTCTAGTAATTAAATAACAAGCACACCACTTGTGAACAGTCCCATCCATACATTACTCCCATTCAAAGTTATAGATTTAAAATTAGTGTGCATTACACCAAGTGTTATTTCTGTTTATTTATCTTACTTGCCTGATCCACGCCTTACATATTTTGCTAGGCACACTACACAGTACTTTAGCTTCTTGTCAGTTTTATAACAACATGTAACTTAAAGCAACTCTTTAGCTTTTCACAAAAATAAATAGTCTTTTTGCAATGTTCCTTTTGATTACTTTCAGTATGTCTTTTTATTTACTCGCAGACAGTCCCAGCTGTCGTTTAACCTGACTGGCTTGACTGGCTTACAGTTATGTCTTGTCGTTAGTACTTCCTAAGCTTTTGTTTCTTATCTCCTGGAACAAATTAACTCATAATTTTAAAGTAACATACTTTTTAAATAGTGGAAAAACCTTATTTCTTCCATTCTGTATTAAGGGAACCTGTCATTTATCGAGTTGTTGGGATCTTACTTGCACAAGTGGTTGGCCACCACTATCAGCATGTCAGAATTCCATGCCTCTTCTGGCCATAAAAAAGTTCTTGGGTTTCTCAGTTAAAAGATCCCCAAGGACACTGGATACAATATTTTAAACTTTAAACTCTTCTCCATACATCTTCTTCAATGGAGAAGAAATCTCCTCTCTACCTTCTCATAAGCAATGAAAAGTCCATATCCACATGTATACAAGAGCCCTACACTTGATTTTTGACCAGGTTTCCACAGCTGAAACAAGACTTTCTTAGGTAGATGAACCCTAGCAGGTCTTACCTGAATTTGTCTGTGCCCTCTCACTCTACTTCTCAGTGGCTGCCAGGCCGTACAGGGCACTGTCTCCAAGAGGATCTCTTCTGGATTCATCTACACCCACTGTGCAATTTTTCTCTCATAAATTGCAAACAACTGTTGGCCTTAAGTCCTTCTACTATCCAAGCAAACTGCAGGTTCTTCCTCCTGGACCAATCTTCCTGATCCAGTAGTCTTTCTTTCAGGAGTTCAAGTAAAGCTTCCAGGGCTGCCATTTTTCCTTTCAAAATCTTATTGTGATTGATGAATGCTTGTATGACATCTGAGTGCTTATTAATAACTTCTGTGATTTTGTTCTCCTGGCTGTCAGTAGCAGTCATATATGAATCCAGCGTGACATTCATTGTTTTGCATTTCTTTATAAATCAAGTATACCTCCATTCTATCACTGTCGGCCTAGACTTGAGCTGCCAGCAATCACCATTTCCTGTGATGTGGGAAATGGATTCAGAGGGAGTACTTTCTATTTTTTTTCTTCTTCTGGAGGAGTTTTTGACTCATATATTCACACCTGGATTGTCTACTGGACTCACTTAAGACAACTGAGTGCTCTTACTGCCAGGGTCTAATTTCTTATTTAAGCAGATGTACAGATCAGGTAGTGGAGTTTAAGCCATTGAGTTGTCTTTAGGAACTTCACTAGGACAAACCTACTTCACCTTATAGAGGACATGCACAAAATTCCCAACAGTCCTCTGCAAAAGGACCCAGCTAACATAACTGCCACATTCACCTTTTACTTTTACTAGCACCTAAACAGCTGCATAGGAAAGTCATACCTGTCCACTGTAAGTAATTTCAAGAATAAAGCTATCTGGTGGAGCTCCCACATTAATAAGCAGTATAACAAAAGAAGGAAAAGAAGGAAAATAAAGAAAAGTCATATTATTGGAAAATGTAAGGCAGAGTGGTTACAGATACCAAAAGAAACAAAGCAGCTTTCTTCAGTTATGTCAGGAAATTAAAGGATAATGCCCAACGATGCACTTAGCCCATCTATAATAATATTACATATTCAATTTCCTAGGATATAGCCAATATATTAGGTTCATAGGTTGGTACTGACCTATCTGCCCGAAGGCATATATTAGCCCAGCCACGTTGTGTGGTATTCACCGGCCCTTTAGTAGTTCCCTAGACACTTGTACTAGCAGCTAGTACCCTTGGCCCCTATCTAGTAGTGCTGTTGGTGTGATCCCAGGTGTGAACTTTCTGCTGCCCATCCACTCATCAAGGTTCCTCTTGAAGAGTGATAGTGAGGGGCTCTGTCTTATGTAGATCGGGACCCTGTTCCATAGTAAGGGAAGTCTCTGCGAAGGGAATCTATCCCTCCAGCATGTTCTATTCATTGTTGTGTTGGGGTTTATATCCCTAGAGCGTGTAGCTCGAGTAGATTTGGGTTTGCTAAGATGGAACATGTTCAACAATTCTGGGTTGGACATGGCTCTGTACGTTAGACAGAGATCGCCTCTGAGAAAGCGGTATGCAACAGAGAACAGTCTTAGCTTTTTCAATCGTGCTGCATAGGGCAACTGTTTGAGGCCAGTAATTCTCTTGGTTAGGTACCTTTGTGGTCTCTCCAGCTGCTGGAGATGTCTAGCCAGGTACATTCCAATTGGTGCATTGTACTCAATAATGGGTCTGATGAGGGAAGAGTAGAGGGGCACCATTACATCCTTAGATTTTGATGCGAACCCTTTCATGATCAAATGGGTCACATAGAAGGATTTTCTAACCACTTTGGCAACATGGTTATCAAAGGAAAGCTGGCTATCTACTTGGTCCCTAGATCCCTTATTTCTTCTTCAGATTTCAGGGGATTACCTCCTATGTTGTAGTTTGTGGGTACTCTGTTTTTTCCAAAGGGGATTACTACGCATTTTTTTGCATTTAGCTTGAGACCATGGCTTTGACACCATGCATCAGTCTCATTTAGGCCCATCTGGATGATCTCCATGTCGGCCGGAGACTCTATTATAGCACCCAGTTTGCAGTCATCCGCAAACTTATTCAGCCACAGCCCTTCTGTGCTTGCCTGTACTTCTGAGAAGTATATGCCAAACAGGAGGGGCCCCAGGACAGAGCCCTGAGGCACACCACTCGTTACTGGTCTGGATTCAGACATAGATCCCGCTACTCTTACTTTATGGGATCTGTCTGAGAGCCAGTTTGTGATCAATCTTGTGACGTAAGGGTTTATGCCCAGGCTGGTGAGCTTATCAATAATACCCGAATGGGGAATGGTGTCAAATGCTTTAGCAAGGTCAAGGTAAGCCATGTGTACCTCCTTTCCCCTATCTATAGCCTGAGTAACTGTCTCAAAGAAATCCACCAGGTTCAGGAGGCATGCTCTGCCCTTGACGAAGCTGAACTGTGTGGGGTCCAGTGACTGGAGGTTCCCAATCTCTCCATTTATGAGTTCCATAATGATTCGCTCCATAGCCTTACAGATCAGACTGGTCAGGCTTATTGGTTGGTAGTTCCCAGGGTCAGTTGTGGACCCACCCTTGTGTAATGGGACCACCGTTGCCGTGCACCATTCTCTGGGCACATATCCTGTGGAGAGGCTGAGACTGAACAGGGTATTAAGATGCGGGGTTAATTCCTTTTGGAGCTCGCGTATGACACAGCCTGGGACACCATCTGGTCCCATGGAGGCAGTGCTTTTAGCTTTAGATAGAGCCTTGTTAACCAACGTATCAGTAATAATTGGACTTACACAATCCCCTGGAATGGTAACAGGCCCTGTAGGTGGTGGTGGTGGGGGGAATTTGCACTGAACCTGTCAGCCAAGATGTTGGCAATGTCAGAAGGGTCAGTGTATTTTGTTCCATTTTGTACTAGCTCAGAACAGACCTGAGCATTGCCATTTAGGTTTTTGATGTAGCCATAGAAGGCCTTATGGTTATCCTTGGCAACCTTGGCAACTTCCTTTTCAAAATTAGCTTTAGTTGACTTGATGAGGGCCCTCAATTTCTTACTAATGCTGATCAGGGATGATTTTTCTACTTGAAATTTGGCCTTTTTTGTATGTCTCCTCCTTTTATTGTAAAGTTTGCTTATGGCCGGGGTCCACCAGACTGGTTTCTTCTTGCTTGAGGAAGGAGTCTTGGTTTTATTTGGGATAGCACGGTCCATGCAATCCTGAAGATGCATATAGAGTGCCTTGGTGTAGGATTCCACATCCTGGATATCATTATCCTTCTACAAGGGAATAGTGAAGCTTTCCACTTTGGATGCAAGTAGTTTGAAGTTTGCTTTGGAAAGGTTTTTGACTATGTTTTTTTTGACTGGGGGAGGTGGAGGGGTGAGGATGTCCAGGGTTATCAGTTTGTGGTCGGATCTGACCAAGGAGGGAGTGATAACGGGTGTGGTACAGTGGGTGCCCATATTTGTGATGATTAAATCCAATATGTTGTCCCCTCTAGTGGGGGAACATACTAGTTGTTCAAGGGCATTTGAATTTATAAATTCTATGAATCGCTGAGCATAGGAGTTGGAACATTGGTAGTTCACCAAGTCTATACCAGGGTAGTTGAAATCACCCAAGATTATGGTGTTGGGTAGGACCTTTATATTTTCCAATGTCTCAAGGAATGCAGAGTGAGCATCTTGGGACATGGTGGGCGATCTATAACCAGCTACGACTTGAAATGTGGTTTTGCCTGCTGATAGTTGCACATGGATGATCTCTGGGGCATCATGCTGCGCTACTAACCTGGAGATATGGGTATCCTTAATGAATATGGATACACCTCCACCCTTGTACTGCGATCCGGTAACTGAGGCCGGAAGGTATGATATGAATTGTAACCTGGCAGTGCTGGGGTGCTCTCTTGAGCCTTGAACCAGGTTTCCGTCACTGCACAAACAGTGATTTTCTCCATGCTAAGGAGAGCCTCGAGTGTGTGCATTTTAAGGTTGAGACTTCTGGCGTTGAGTAGCATTACCCTTGGTTTTTGGTTACCTGTGCTGGTTATGGTGGTTGGTTTGTCCTTTGAGCCTTGCCTAAAAAAGGCACTATGGGGATGGCAAGAGCCTTGGCCAGTATTCAAAAACCTAGGTGTGACAGGTGCAACTCATCTCTGGCAAAACAGCGAGGCTTGTCTATCATGTCATCCCAGGCAGACAGACACTGGATCCCCTTAGAATGACACCAGAAGCTTAGCCAATTGTTGAAATTGATCATTTTGTCTTTGTATTATGATATCATTCTTGGTGAAGGTAGTATGCTACTCAAGGTCAGGGTCATACCAGCTTGGGCTACATGATCAGAGAGCTCCTCAATGTCTCTTTTCTTGTAGTCAGGGGAAGTACATCTTAGATCATTCACACCAACATGTACAATGACAGCTTCATACTTGTACTTGTTTTGGAGTGACCTAAGTGCCTGTGTTATGTGTTGGATCCTAGCACCCGACAGGCAGCTGACAGTAACCTTCTCCTTGTTCAGCCTGGTGAGTGGAACATCTGTGTGCCTTACTACAGGGTCTCCTATTACTAGCGTGTTAGGTATGGTGTTTTGCCTTAAGGGCTGTTGTGAGGCACACAGCTGAGGTGAATTATGTGTTTTCTGGCTTGTGTTTGGGGGTGCAGGTTGCTTACTTGTCTGCTTTGGAGGGCTCTGTTTCTTTTTCAGATTGGTACCTAGTGCCTCCGAATATGTTTTTGTGTATTTATGCGTATGTTTTGCCGGTGCTTGTTTTGTAGATTCATGTGTGACAGGTGGTGTGATGCAAGTATGTCCCTTATCCTCTTGACTGTCTGTTACAGTCATGAGTTGAGAGCGCTTAGCCTCCAGTCTGGCTGTGTATTTGCATCTCTCACAAGTGTTTGTGTCTAGAGGTAAAGGAGAGGGTTGTCTGTATACATGAGGCAGTTGTGACATTGCCTCAGGATGCCCAAATCCACCAGATGAATTGGAGAGTACACATGAAGCTGACCTCTGGACATGCTTTGAAGAGTAAATTGAACTTAAGTCCTGTGGACGATCGGGGGTCTTATGCTATATTATAATAGTGCTGTCTAGGAAATTTGGAGAATAATAGTGCTGTCTAGGAGATTAGGACAAGTGCTGATTTCTGTTTTGCAAGTGCTGCAATAAGAGCAGCTGATCTGAAGCACTTGAGTTGAGGCTTGCCTAGTTCTAAGGGAAAATTTACAGTGCAGACTTTGTGGGGCTGGGAATAGTATACCCCAACTAACCAGCGCTGCCTGACACTGCTCTGTGCGCAAGACCACGCAAAAAGAGAGTTGCAGGGTTTTTCCTCTAGATAAGTGAGGAAAGTGTGTACAAGAGCTGTTTTTCTCTAAGCAAGTGAGAAAACTAAGTACAAAAACTGTTTTCCTCTAGGTAATGAGGAATATAGAGTGCTATAGTAATTAGTAGCTTATTTAGTGCTTACAAGTTCTGAGCAAGTGCTGAGCATGAACAAGCAAATTTAAGTGCTAAAACTAAGAATCTGTATCTACACTAGATGAGTTACAGGACAGAAACAAGTGCAAATACAGGCTTTCAAATCAGAAAGTTGAGAGAGATGGAAGAGATTGCCCAAATGGCCAATAACTACAAATTCTGGGCCAGAACCACTACTTATGTGGTAGACAGGTTACCTAGTGCTTACCACTCCCACTGATAAGCTAGAAGGCTTCCCTCCAACACAGAAAGGCTTGGGGGACTCAGAAGCCTACATACAGTCCTGGATACAGCAAATCTGTATCTGGAACACTAGTTACAGGAAAGGTAGGAAACAGGCTTACAGTTTTTTTTTTTTTTACAGAAAAGTAGCAAAAACAGTAGTAAAAAACAATTCACATGCAGTGCAAGCTAGCACACGTGAGTATGCAGCAATATTAGACCAAACACAGTTTAAAATGCAATTAAATTAAAAAGGACTAAAAGCAAGTGCAGAAAGAGTTTATTAGGTAGAATGTGGTAAAGAGATGGGACGGGGGGAGTGTCCCAGATCAAATCTACAGTGAGGCGGGCAACTGCAAAAGCCACCAAATTTAAACTACAAACCAAAAATAGAGAGGGTGGGTGGGACAAAACAGTTTCAACAGAGATCTAAGCAAAAACTAACAGTGCAAACTTTAAAACCAAAAAAATATTCTCAGCTCTGTATATTTGACGATCAGTCTCTCAGAACAGTGAGACAACAGTTTCAACACAGATCTAAGCAACAATTAAACTCTATAACCAAAAAAATATATACTCAGCTCTGTATAATTGCAGATAATATGTAAGGCAGTCTCTCAGAACACAGGTTCCAGCAATTTTATTAGCAGATACATTTCATGCTTACTTTACCCTACCCCCATTGTTACCCATACCATCCCCGAAAATTTAGTCTCTCCTAAAATATCTTACAATCCCTGTCAGTGACTAAAAATAATACTTCTATTTGACCAGACAACACACCAGACTACACTCTCACAATGCCAAGTATGTACAATTTGAGCCCTTCCTTAAACTGTTCAAACTCAGCCTACATATGATGCCTGGAGAGCAGCTACTCTGACTCCCCTGTAATACAAGAGTAGCCACTCTATAGTACCATACAGTTATAGGCCATCAACCTCAACAGTCTTATATACAAAGACATGGAATATATCATAACAAAACTAATATCTGTAAATATAGGCAACTTAACTGATCTAAACTCCAATCAGTTTGGTTTTATGAAGAGCGGGTTATGTATCCTGAATTTAGTTTCTCTGAAAATGTTACAAAGATTGTGGACAGTGGTCACTTAGTGTACACTGCTTCTTTTGACTTGCTGTGGCTTTTGACACTACCCCCCATGACTGACTTAATGTAAACATCTTTGTTATCTGTTGGATTGCAAATTAGATATCTGACAGATCACATGTTGTGAAAGGTACTGGTCCCATCTCTGAACATAACATTGGAACTACTGTAGTACCATTAGGTTCAGTGCTACATTGGAACTAGTACAGTACCCAGGGTTTAGTGCTACATTGGAATAGTGCAGTACCACAGGGTTCAGTCTTTCACTGAAATTAGTGAAGTACCACAGGGTTCAGTGCTACACTGGAATTAGTGCATTACCACAGGGTTCAGTGCTACACTGGAACTAGTGAAGTACCACAGGGTTCAGTGCTACATTGGAACTAGTGCATTACCACAGGGTTTAGTGCTACATTGCAACTAGTGTAGTACCACAGGGTTCAGTGTTACACTGGAACTAGTTCAGTGCCACAAAGTTCAGTGCTATATTGGAACAAGTACAGTACCCAGGGCTCAGTGCTACATTAGAACTAGTGCAGTGCCACAGTGTTCAGTGTTACGTTAGAACTAGTGCAGTACCACGGGGTCCAGTGCTACATAGGAACTAGTGCAGTACCACATGGTTCAGTGCTACATTGCAACTAGTGCAGTACCACAGGGTTCAGTGGTTCACTGGAATTAGTGCAGTACCACATGGTTCAAGTGCTACACTGGAACTAGTGAAGTACCACAGGGTTCAGTGCTAGACTGCAACTAGTGCAATACCACATGGTTCAGTGCTACACTGGAACTAGTGAAGTACCACAAGGCTTAGTGCTCATTGTTTCTAGTGCTGTATCACAGGGTTCAGTGTTACAATGGAACTAGTGCAGTACCACAGGGTTAAGTGCTATACTGGAACTAGTGCATTACCACAGGGTTCAGTGCTACATTGGTGCTAGTGCAGTACCACAAGGTTCACTGCCACACTGGATCTAGTGCAGTATCACAGGGTTAAGTGCTACACTGGAACTAGTGCATTACCACATGGTTCAGTGCTACATTGGAGCTAGTGCAGTACCGCAAGTTTCAGTGCTACACTGGAACTAGTGCAGTATCATAGGGTTGAGTCCTACATTGGAACTAGTGTAGTACCATAGGGTTCAGTGCTCATTGCTACTAGTGCAGTACCACAGGGTTTAGTGCTACACTGGGCCTAGTGCAGTACCACAGGGTTCAGTGCTACATTGGAACTAGTGTAGTACTACAGGGTTCAGTGATATACTGGAACTAGTGAAGTACCAGAGGGCTCAGTGCTAGATTGCAACTAGTGCAATACCACAGGGTTCAGTGCTACACTGGAACTAGTGAAGTATCACAGGGTTCAGTGCTCATTGCTACTAGTGCAGTACCACAGGGTTCAGTGCTACATTGGAACTAGTGCAGTACCACAGGGTTTAGTGCTACACTGGGCCAAGTGCAGTACCACAGGGTTCAGTGCTACATTGGAACTAGTGTAGTACCACAGGGTTCAGTGATATACTGGAACTAGTGAAGTACCAGAGGGTTCAGTGCTAGATTGCAACTAGTGCAATACCACAGGGTTCAGTGCTACACTGGAACTAGTGCAGTACCACAAGGTTCAGTGCTACATTGGAACTAGTACAGTACCACAGGGTTCAGTGCTACACTGAAACTAGTGCAGTGCCATAGGGTTCAGTGCTCATTGCTACTAGTGCAGTACCACAGGGTTCATGCTACACTGGACCTAGTGCAGTACCACAGGGTTCAGTGCTACACAGGAACTAGTGCGGTACCACAGGGTTCAGTGCTACATTGGAACTAGTGCAGTACCACAGGGTTCAGTGCTACATTGGAACTAGTGCAGTACCCCAGGGTTAAGTGCTACACTGGACCTAGTGCAGTATCACAGGGTTCAGTGCTACAATGGAACTAGTGCAGTACCACAGGGTTCAGTGCTACATTGGAACTAGTGCAGTACCACAGGGTTAAGTGCTACACTGATCCTAGTGCAGTACCACATGGTTCAGTGCTACACTGGAACTACTGAAGTACCACAGGGTTCACTGCTGGGACATCTCCTGTTTGACATTTATTCTGCAGACATCCAGTCCAGTATCCAAGAAGTATGTTTGAACAGTTCTGCTGATGACCACAAGCTGGACATTGCTTTCTGTTCATCCAGTGATACTAAACACTTCTGTCAAGAACTTCAATATGCACATACCCAGTGTATAAAAAATAGTCTCAAAATAAATGCAAGAAAAGTCTAGTATAGCAGCATTCGGCAAAAAAGCTCATCCAATCCCACATTCTTATTCAGCTAAAGGAGAATAAACAATAATCATACAGTATATTATAGCCATAAAGTAGCAGAAAGTATTCTATGAACTAAGCCAACATGGGATTGGAGAAAGGAGATTCTGCTGATAGGGATAACTACAATTAGGGATATAGGCAATAGGCAAGAGGGGGCTGGAATTTTTGGAAGAAAACTGGCAAACTAACCAAGGTATTGGGAGCAAATAGCTAGAGAAGGAAAGATGATGGAATGGGAAGAAGTCAGGAATTTATTTGGACTGCAGGTTAGAGATTGTCTTCCCTAACAAGGATTGATATCAGAGTATAAGCAAAGAGAAAGAAATAGGGGGGTCCTAAACAAAAGGCCAGCACTGATAGAGTTTTTAGTAGAATCTAGAACAGAAGCTGCCATTAAAAAAGGAATAATTACTAGAGCATATAAAATATTGCATGATAACTATAAGAATCAAGCAGAGTAAGTTAGAATTGGGAAGAGAGATTGGATAAGCAATTCACAAATAAACAATGCGAGAATATATATATATATATATATATATATATATATATATATATATATATATATATATATATACATATATGTCTCCCAAATATGCAACAAAATCTAGAAGATTTAGTATTTTTTCATGGAAATGTTTGCATAGATATTTTTATACCCCAAGTACAAGCCAGATAATTTTTCTTCAGGCAGACCGCAGATGTTGGAAGTGTGACATGGAAGAAAGAGGTACTTGGGAACATATTTTCTGAGAGTGCAGTGAATTGGCAGACTTTAAGGATTCCCTTTTGGATGCACTGCCAGAGATGTTGGGTGGGTGGATTGGTCTGAGAAGTGAGATGATTTTTCTGAGCTATGATACAGAATCGGAATTGCCTAGGCATGGTAAGGTCTTGCTGTGTCTAATAATGGTGGCTGCCAAAAAAGCAATTACTAAAAAATGGAAATCAAAATCTAAACTGGCTATACTGGAAGTAGTGAATATAGTAATAGATAAATTGACTGGAACTGAAATCTTTAGAAAAGGGTAGGAGGAAACTACATAGGAAAAAAATGGGAATTGTGGGAACAATATATACAATGAAGAAATGAGGTTTAAAATGTGCTGGGACTTAAATGAGCTATGTAATGTTTGACTGAAAAATATTGGGTAGATTATAAGTGATGTATAATGTTTGCAACTGGGAATGTGTCATTATGGTTTCTGATGTAAAATGCTTGCAACTAGGATTGTGTCGGTGTGGCTTGTTTTCATTTATATAAATGTAAGATTGTGTATGTAGTAAGTGTTGGTTTAATAAAGATGTTTCTTGTCTAAAAAAGACAGGAATTGAAAAATGTATGTAATGTTGCTTAGGTTGTATGATATATAGCAATATATGTGAAGTAAAATGCTATGTTAATTATAATGTGATTAATTTTATATGAATGTAAATTTGCCTATGTCACAAGTGATAATTCAATAAAGGTGGTTGGAAAAAAGGTCATTGTAACTTTTCTTATCTACCTTTTTGTACCTTTTGTATGTGTATTGCACTTAGAGCTTTTTTCCCCTGGCTTCAGCTGAAAATTGGCAATGTATGCCTAGATGGGCAATCTTGGTAAACAAATGCTAACGAATAAATAAAAAAAATATATAAATTGTACTGCTCTTAAGCAGATATGGAACAAAGAGACCTGGCTACTTATGTGATGAATTCTCTCTCTCTCTCTTTATATATATATATATATATATATATATATATATATATATATATGTGTGTGTGTGTGTGTGTGTGTGTGTGTGTGTGTAGATATATATATATATATATATATATATATATATATATATATATATATAATTTTATCATCATGCTTCTGCAATAGTCACAAAATCCTTCAGTCTGTCCCATTTAATTTCCAAAGGAATATCTTGGAGATACAAAAAAGTCATCCTGCCACTGTGATCTTCTCTTATCAGAGCCATCATTTGAATATAGAGTCCCTTTGGTGCATATAAAAGCAAGCATATTACTCAACTAGAAAGTCCCCAAAGTTCCCTTACCTAGAAAACGAAAGCCCTTAAATCCTTCAGCTATCCTCACAGATTAGCACAAATTTCCCTAAACTCAGTAGCCTTCAGGCCTCCCCATGGTGAACTGTGTCTTGTTTTTTGAGCCATGAAAGATGAAACCCCATTTGACCCACATTTTGTATTACAAAACCAATGGTGCTACAACTGCACTGGGGACCTAAGGCTGCACTAATAGATAAACAATACTAATGCAACATGTTCTCAGACAGTGGAATAAATTATCACTGCAGGTCAAATAAAAATACTACCTTTACTACCTTTAAGGCTAGTCTTGATAACTGAATGGGGAGAAACAAATTTACAGCAGGATTGTCATGTACATCGCTGTTTGATTTGGGTTCTGACCTCTATTAAGTGTTTGAAATGGGAGGATCTCACTTTTGCCTGCTTAAAGGTGTATATTGCTAGGCATATTATGGTCCTTTTGATCACTTGCTTTGCATTGTTCCTGTGTTCCTATAACCATGTAGTCTTACTGAGCCCTTTAATTATTTTCAAGGAATACACCCTAATCTTGTGTAAAAATGCGAAAAGGGAAGTTGATGCCTGCGATGACCTGGGGTCAAATTCTCCACTAAAAACAAGTACAAGTAAGAATAAATTAATACCAGCAGGACAGTTTATAACATCATTAGGAGGTAAGCAGACAATTATAATAAATTAAGAACATAAAAAACCCAAGAAAACGGTTCACCACCACAGCCAGAACGCTTACTACAGAAACGCAAATTTATTTAATAAAAATGAAAGCGTTTTCACCTCCAGAAGTCTGGAAGCTTCATCAGCAAGTAAAAAGCAAAAAAGCTTGTACATTTAAAACATTGGGGGTGGTGCCAATTGACGTCACCTCCATGATCACAACCAACTTGTTTAAAAGGGCAACATCAAAGGAAGAAAGAATGTTTAAAGAATCAAGAAAGTTTTTTAACATCAAGAAAGTTTTTTAACATGTTAAAAAGACAAGTGTCATAGCTTACGTTAGCTTGTCTATAAATAGTCCTTAACACAAAGCAAGGATGACTACGAATCTTATATGCTAGCTGTATTGGGTCGCCAAAAATAAAAGCATAATGCTAAAAGTCATATGTGTCAATAAGGTAAAGTTAGTGTTGACTTAATTAACTTGACCATCTAAGGTTTAAAAATTGAGAATAGTGAATATTAACTATATACAAGGGAGACAAATAGAGTATTAAGCTCTTATAAAACCCTTTTAAAAATAATATATTGAGTAAAATATAAGAACTACAAGCATTCAACATATGTTATCTGAGGTAACTCTTGTATTTCAACATGGCAGCAATGTTACAGTTTTCATTGAGCCCAGGATATGAGAAGGCGTCCAATTGTAGCTGCCATTCCAGATCCCGGGTCTCTACAATTAGGGATTGCGGACCCCCTCTAATATCCATTCTAATGTTGTCAATGCCCATAAATAGAAAACTATGACCACTATTATTTAAAATATGCTTGGATAAAGCATTATCACTTTTCTTATTATTAATAGCGTAAATATGTTGGTATATACGGTCACGGAAACGCCTGTCCGTTTTACCAACATAAAATGCTGTGCAGCATTGACAAAATGCTACGTATACTATGGCCTTAGTGTTACAGTTGATTTTGTGATTGATAAAGTACTTTCTTTTCCCTATAGTGAAGGAATTACCTACTCGGAGGTACCTGCACCACTTACAACAGCCACATGTCGTGGTGCCTTTCGTTCTCGCCATATAATCAAAGTTCTTGTTCCTCTGTAGAAGGTCTTTAAGGTTGTTCCCCCTCCTATATGTAAAGACAGGGGAAAGGCCTAACCTTTCATGTAGACCCGAATTCTTGATAAAAAACAGTTCTTCCTTATAATACAGCAAATTTGCCCTGAGTTGATGTTAAAGGCAGTAATAAAACTAGCCGAGAAATCAGGACCCTTGTTGTTATCTTCACCAATAGAAAACTGTAGAATAGGTGAATGTAGGGTAGATGAATCTGGTGTAACCGATGTGCTTTCACTCACAAGGGGACCCAGACTAGAGGAAAGGAGAGGTGTAAAGATACCATTCAATCGTTTAGAAGAAACTTCCACAGTTAGTTCAATGATCAAATCTACAGGGTAGCCTCTGTTTAAAAAGAAATCTTTGAGTAGGGCACATTCGTTGTTGAAGGCGTTATCAGTGCTACACATACGGGCTGCCCTCACCAGTTGCCCCTTCACAATCGACCGCTTCTGTTTCCAAGGGTGACAGCTTGAGAAATGCAAGAAAGAATTGCAATAGGTAGTTTTCCTGAAAATTGAAGAACAAAATCTGTTATTGTGCGTGTCCTTTAACAACTGGACATCCAGACAGTCAATCACAGAGGTAGAAAAATGATGTGTGAATCTTAAGAATTCAGTTGTGGAATTCATGTATGAGATGAGTTCCAGACCTTCCTCTTCACCTCCTTCAAAAAGAATGAAGACATCATCTAAAAACCGTGTATAGATTTTAGAACACCTCTGGAAAAGGGGAGAATTAAATAAGAAATTTTTCTCCCAGTAGGCTACAAATAAGTTAGCAACACTGCTGCCACACGGGGAACCCATTGCAATTCCTTTCTTTTGCAGAAAATATTGGTTATCGAAAATGAAAAAATTAGAGGATAAAATAATATCAAGCAGAACTGTAACAACAATGATGTCGTTGCTAGGAGCACCATAATCCCGAAGCATAAGTTCAATCCATTCGACAGCTTCTGCATGAGGAATTGAGGTGTACAGATCGACCACATCTATGGTCAAAAAATTAAGATAACCGTTGAATTGAACCTCATTAATCAAGTTAAGGAACGCCCAAGAGTCTTTGCAAATCTGCGGGATTAATTTCAGATATCTGCCAATGATGTTGTCAACAATACAGGCACAAGGGTGCATGATAGAACTTCTACCATCTACCAGTGCCCGCATAGGTGGCTCAGAAAGACTATTATGTGTTTTGGGGATCCCAAACATGACTGGTACTCTAGGCATGGAAATGTCAATGAAGTTATAAGTATCCATGTCAATTCTGCCTTCAAGGAAAAGATCCCTGAAATAGCCTCTGATTCTTTTGTATGTGGTGGACAACTCATTCAGGGATGAAGTAGCATAAGCAGGAGAATCCAGTACCAACAACATTCTCCTGGTGTAATCTTCCTTGTCAAAAATGACCAACCCACCTCCCTTGTCCGGTTTGATCACTCTAACAGCCATGTCACAGAGGTTATTCAAGGCCCTGACTTGGTCCTGAGAGGTATTCCTTGTTGATCTTGGGTTATAATTGAGGGAAAACAGGTGTCTCAGGTCAAGTTCACAGGCACTCTCAAAGATGTTAAGGCTGGGGTGTAAGGGGGGGTTGAAGGAACTAGTTAACTTCAGTTTGTTGTCTAACACTGAGGTATCATTGTTGAAGAAAACCTTCAAGTTGAGTTTCCGCACATAGAATTTGAAGTCCACCAGAGTTTTAGCTAGTTTAAATTGGTGGTCGGGTACAAAATTCAACCCTTTAGCTAAAAACTCAACAAGTTCTTGATTGATAACAACTTTAGAGAAGTTGTAAATGTGGAAATCACCTTTTAAATTTGAAATAACATGAGGCAGGTGGTCGATGACAGGGCAAGACCCTATGTGAGGTGGGAATTCTTCCATTAATTCCAGTTCTTGTACCTCTGGTTCCGGTTGCCCTTCTTCCCTAAAAAAGGCTTCTGTTGATTGTTGTAGTTATGTGTCTTGTTTTGGGTTTTAATTCTGTTACTTCTTCTAGGCCCTTGAACAGGGCTAGCTGAACTACCCACGCCTGCCATATCGTCATCATGGAGGGGCTCCTCCACAATTTCATTGTCACAGCGATTATGTGCTGACGCATCCCTTTCCTCATAATTACCAGGTCTGTTAATCTTTTTTACCAAGTTCGGGTACACACAGTTAGTTTGATAGGCCAGCCTGTCTCTTGTTAGCTTTTTAGACTTGTTAGCCTTAAGTTTAGAGAGCAGGGTGTCAATGCTAGTAAAAATACGGCCATAGTCATATTTATACCTAGAAAAGTTAATGTCAGTTTTAATCGTAGTATCCAAGTTAGATGTTTCTTCCAGTAATAGTGTAATATGCTTAGAATAGTTTTTAATCATTAGTTCTAATAATTCTGCACCTTGTCTGTTAAAAAGAGACTCCAATTCAGATACAAAGGAGGCATCCGAAAAAAGGCCAGTGGGGGAGAAGGAGCTCCGTAAGCCCTTAGGAATTACTGCTTCAGACAAACATTGTTTAAAATATCCAACTTCTAGTTGCAATTTTTTGATTTTCAGTAATTTACCATCCAAAACTTTAAGTTTCTCCGCTATATGATCAGAAGAATTACCTGAATTAGGTGAGTCCGACACCGATGGCCCCGCTCCAGTAGAATCTCCAAAAGAAAAAGGGGCTAGGTTTTTCGCCCATTTGGACAGTGAAGGCACATCAATAAGTGGACCGTGACTCACAATCTGTTGGCTAGTAGCAGTAGCAGGTGCTTGTCTTGGAGCTAGGTTACTGAGCGGCGAAAATGCTAACTTTATTTTAATCAATAAAACAGCATTCAGGATTTTCTGGCTTGCAGACTCTTTGCTGTTCCGAAGAGCGTGTCTACAGTCTGTTTTCACTTTTTGGTTTCACAAGTTCCTTAAAATGAAATACATTAAAAAAAAACTCATGTTGACAAGTATAAACTAACTGATTAACATTTGCACATGTTACGGAATATACAAACCAACAGTGAATGATAAACTACTGGTATTTTATAAAAATCTTATGTTATAGTAAGAATATATAAAATGTATACAGATCTTAACTTTTAATTACCTACATATTAGTTTTTGGCTTCCTACCCTTCAGAACTGACATCCCACTGCCTGACCTGCTGTAGTCTGTCTGTGTAGGCCTGGGGGTGGAAGGTTACCCATAGGCCTCATTCATATACTGGTATGTCTCTAGTCAGCATGATAGATAAGACAACAGACTAAAATGGAGTACCTGACATACCAGTGCAGTCCTAGCAAATGTGTACAAGTGCCAGGTGTGCCCCCATATCTGTGTGTGTGTATGTGTAGTCACATGTGTATATATATATATATATATATATATATATATATATATATATATATATATATATATATATAAATATGTATATCTGTATCTGCATATATGTGTCTGTATATATATATATATATATATATATATATATATATATATATATATATATATATATCCTGGGGATGTTGATAACTTCCATATTTTACAATTCCTATGTGAGCTAGACTGTACTGCATGATATGTTACCATTACCAGACTGACATCATACAGATGGGATGTAGTACTGTTAACATCATGTGTCCATGTCGTGTCAGGTCCTGGTTATGGGATCCACAACACTTGGTGATGTATTGCACGCCGGACATGTTTGGCTATGGGGGGAGGGGTATGCCAATTCGTACAAGACGTATATTGTTTGGGGCCTCTCAACCCCATTAACAGTGCATGTGGACATATATGTTTCTGTTAATCTACCATTGCAGTCTACACATGTATGGCCATATATACCTATATATGTATATATATTTTCTTACACACATATATATCTATATATATATATATATATATATATATATATCTATAAAACTATGTCTGTATATACCTACAGAGATATATATCTACGTACATATATGTAACTTGCTGTGTATATGTTGACATATAAGTGTTGACATATATATGTGTAGATGTAGGCATTTGCATGTATATATGTTCATATATATTCATATATATGTATATATTTCTAAAAAAATATATATATTTTTTTTTCTAAATCTATATATATAATGTATATATATATATATATATATATATATATATATATATATATATATATATACAGATTCACTTCATAACACTAAAAGCGCAAAACACTGAAACTCAAAGCACTGAAACCAAAACACTGAAACTTCAAAATCTTGAAAGCTCAAAACACTGAAAACACATATCATACATATACTGAGTTTAAACAAGATAAATCATAGCACTTTCCACCCCCCACACCCCCTGCTACTTATATATATCAACTCCAAGATTGCACTTCACTACACTAAGTGGAAAGTGCTATGATTTATGTTGTTTACTAGTACCTTATTCATTATGACACTGACACTTCACATGTGCATTTCCTGCAGTACTCCAGTTCATATATATATATGTTATTTAGTGGGTTTTGCAACAAAAATATTGGTTACAAAGACATGCGTCTGGAGCAGGGGCGGCCCGTGCTATTGGACTGCGGACTGCAGCCCCCTCAACTGAAACTAAAAGAAATACAAATAAAAACAAATAAATAAAAAAGAAAAAAAAGTTTAAAAATTTGCACATGCGCAGTAGTTCGGACTGCTGCTGAGAGTCTCTGCGCATGCTCCAGGCAGTCCTGATACGGAAACATGAGGAATGGAGCTACCAGAAGTCTGTGCAGTTTTAAACTGCATAGACTTGCTGGGAAAACGCGTCGGGGTCAGACTGCAACACCAGCAGTCTGTAATTGCTGCAGTCTCTCGTCGGGAAGATCTTACGGGTGGGTCTGGAGTTACAGGCGGGGTTTGGATGCACTTGCATTGGATTTATGGAGAAAGGACATTGAATTTATGGTGATTTACTTGCAAGGTGTGTGTGTGTGTGTATGTATGTGTGTGAAAATGCCCCAGGTGCAATATACTGGTGGTTAGACTCATGGTGGTGTGGTAGGGAATACCTCAGGCTTGAACCCTGTACCCTGTATGCAGGTGTTAAAGACTTGAGTTCCCTACCCACCACCATTTGTAAAAAAATTGCAGATTTTTGCCTCATATTTGATCTGATCTGTTCCTCATAATATCTGTGGTTTGTAAATGTTGCAATGCTTGATATTTGATGGTGCAGTAGTAGCATTGTTGCCTCACAGCTGCAGGTTCTCAGGTTTGATTCTTGGCTGGGGTTCCTTTTTTGTGGGGTCTGTATCTTCTCCCTGTGTTTGTGTGGGATTGCTTTTATTTGATGATGCAGTGGTAGCATTGTTGCCTCACAGCTGCAGGCTCTCAGGTTTGATTCTTGGCTGGGGTTCCTTCTTTGTGGGGTCCATATCTTCTCCCTGTGTTTGTGTGGGTTTGCTTTTGTGTCCTCCCATATTACAAAGACATGTCTGCATTATTTCATCCTGGGCCTTTGCTGAAAATTGTTTTTTTGTTCCAAGTCAGACTGTCCTGATTAACAAATGTTAAATAAAATTGGCAGGCATTTGAATTTCAGACTTCAGGTTTCTGAATGTTTAATTCCTTACATATTTGATGGTGCAGTGGCAGTTTTGCTGCCTTACAGCTAAAGGATTTGTGGTTTGATTCTTGGCTGGGGTGCCTTCTGTGTGGAGTCTGTGTTTGTATGGATTTTTCTCTTGTGTCCTGCCGTTTTACAGAGACATGTGTCTACAGTATTTTTCCCTGGGCCTCTGCTGAAAATTGTTTTTGTTCCATCAGAAGTAAAATTGACAGGCATTTGAATTTCAGACTTCATAGTCTTCAGAAAATACATAGTAAAACAACTTTTTATTCTAGCAATAAATATATAGTACCACAACCTTTTATTATAGCAATTTTTTAAGTTTATAAGATGACTATTTGAAATTTGTCCTTATTTTTGGGACTGTAATACCCTGTTAGTGGCTTTGTCCAGTTTTTTTGTGCTAAGGTTGACAGCTATGGCAAGAACTGAATTCACTGAATATGTTTGAGGGCTGTATTCCCTCACTACTGGGTTTGTCCAGGTGTTTTGTGCTAAGAGGTTGACAGCTATGGTGAGAACGAAATTCATTAAATGATAGCCATTTAAGTTTCAGTCTTCCTCTCTTTCACAAAGAAGCTGATATGGCATAGTGGTATGTTGCTCTTGACTGTTTTGCACAGGGACCTTGGCTGTAAAATGTACGGTGGTAACATAGCATTTTTCTTTCACAACGCAGGTGATTTGGCATAGTGGTATGTTGTTCTGACTCTTTTTTGCACAGGGAACTTGGCAGTAAAATGTACGGTGGTAACACAGCATTTTATTCTAGCAGCTTTCCAAGATTATACAAGCAATGTTTAATGTGTCCCTGGTTTTTGCCCTTTTGACCCACCCCAATAAATTTGGCTTTTTCCAGACTTCTTGTGCTGCGAAGGTGAGATGCAGTTGAGTATTGAGTAGATTTTACAAGGAGCTGAGAGCTGCAGGGGAAGAGAAGTTTAGTGCTGATTATGCTAAGTCAGCTCACATTGCTAATAGCACAACAGGTTGTGTACTTGCTTTTGATGCAGAAGGTTGTTGGCTCTACTCCCATAAGGGGTGAATGCTGCCATACTGAAAGTTAAGATACTAACTATGAGCCTGTTATCAGTTTGCCATCCATTTCCTATTGCAATATTACTAGCTTATTTTTAATGTAATTTAGGCAATTTATTCTTCAGGGGCATCAGACACTTTATTTTTCAATGAAACCATGAAATATAAAGGTGATTGCTAGCAGCAACCTCTTCATTACAGATTTATTTAACGTGGAATTATTTAGATGACTTTTTTACTACTTCAGAGATTGTGCATATTTACTGATAATGGTGGACTGTAGAATTGTGCATATTTACTGATAATAGTGGACTGTAGAAGTTTGAGTAGACTTTTATGATGGAAATGTTCTGAATTGGGCAGTTTTGTTTCATTGTTTACTGGAAAAATGTTCAAAGCAATAGGAAGGTGTATCAAAGAGCACATGTATGTTTCATATGCAAGGGGCCTATGATTTGAAAACAGCCCAGAATTTATTTTTATCTGCCACGGGTAAAATGTATTTTCTTTGAATGTGGGTTTTAATGTTGTTTCAATGAATGTGAGTTTCAAGGGCAGATAAGTTTTAATGCCAAGTTTGTTTAGCAGATGTCTTAGCGTTTGTGCTGTAAAATGCAAAATAAAACTTTCAAATGAAGTTCAAATCATTATATAAGTAAATCAGTATGCACACTAGTGTTTATGGTAAATGGAGTGAAATAGCAAAGTAATGAATCATTGGAATGGCTACAGGGGGAGGCTCCATTCAACCATGGTTTTGTGAGGGGGAAGGGCGGCAAACTTAGACAGCCCCAGCTGAACTATACCTCCCATCTGTCCAGATTTTCAAAGAATGAATAGTTTTTTTGCTTCTTATTTTTGGTTTGTTCCTCATAAAATTTGTGGTTTTCTGGCAAATCATTTAGGAATTAAGTCACTAAATAATGACACACTAGTTTCAGACTTCATAACCTTCAGAAAAATGCATGCTAAAGTAAGACCTGTTCTATCAACTGTCCCAGTTTATACAAGAGCAATTTTTAGTACTGTTTATATGTTCCCCCAATATATTTGGCCTTGTCCAGATTTATTGCATTAACAGGTTGAGAGGTACATGCAAATTGCATTATAGAATTAGGCATAGCCAAACCTCTCAACTGTCCCTGAATTTGGCTCAAAATGTTGCTCTTCCCCTAATAATCCCTCTGCAAAATAGCAATTTTGGAAGAAAACATGGAGGGTTTACAATTAAGAAATAACTGTAATAATCAGAGTTATAGATTACTTTTATTTCAGAAATGCATGTAGACTCTTTTATTTTGTCAGCTGCTCAAGTTAGCAGTACTAATATTTAAAAATTGTCCCTACTTTGGCAGGTTCCCAGCTTTATTGTGTGGCTATTTTATATTGTTGCATCACATTTTTGATCCATTTTTCATAAAATTGTGTTTTTTTTGGCAAATAGTGGTAAATCATTGAAGACTGAAGTTAGAAAATAATGACAGGCATTTGAGTTTCAGATTTCATATCCTTCAGAAAATTCATACTAATGCAATACCTACTATTCTATTATCTTTCTAAGTTTATAAGAGCAATATTTAAAAATTGTCCTTATTTTGGGGCCTTTGTCCCACTTCTATGCATGGCTTTGCCTAGATTTCTTGCTCTGAGGGTGAGAGGTATGACAAATGTGTTAGGGCCATCACCGTCAGCCAGAGACATTTCAAATTGTGACATACTTGTTGCACCCCACTCCCCCATGTAGTGACTCTAGATGTGTCCAAGCAAAGCAAGGAGCAGTTATGCAGTGTAAATGTGCAGGGTATCCCCCCATACAAGGTAGACACAAGTACTACAGTGGCTTTTCATCTGTTCTTGATTTTGTAGAATGGTCTGGTTTCTGTCATATTTTTGTACTGTTGATTTATTCTTATTACTCAAAGTGCCTGTTGCTCTGTGTTTTAAGTAGCAATGCTTTAATGATCATCAAGTAAGCTTGTCTGAGATCATAACATGCAAGTAAGCTTTAATAAGCATACTGTTAAAGAATTGCCAACATTGAAACCTTTCTGTTGTTGCCATGCAGAGAATACTTAACTAGATAATGTATAAGCATTGGATATTGAAATGCATATGACAGTATTTGTAGTAAAGGACAGGATTACATTATTTTAAGAAGCTCATTACACTTGTTGGAGACTTCTAGTGATCTCTGAGGGCTTTACCAGTAAACTAAACAGAATGCCATTCATGTGTGGTCCATAACCTGTACAGTAATAATTTAAGCAATGTATCTTGAGCTTGTTTCTTGTTTGCTTTTCATTTTTACTTTGATCGTATTTTCCCCATGAAACAAGTAGATAGTTGTCAGGCAGCAGGTCTGTTTTGGATAAGAAACATTTTTACAAGTGGGGCCATCACAAAGATTGTTACTTTCAGCATGTTACTTGGTGCTTTAATAAAGCTGAATATAAATTATAATTAGAACTGCAGTGCAAGGAGAAGTGGTTTGAGTTGAGTGCTGCTTGTTTTTCTTATACTTGATTTTGACTGGCATTCCCGTAATGTAATCACCAAAATAACTAGTATCGAAATCTGAGAAAACGAACAAGAGTCCAGTGTCACAATAAAAGTGCAACAGTCTATTTTAATAACTTAAAAAATTCCCGTAATGTATTTAAAAAGTAATTTATTTTTTCATGCCTCACAACCTTTTTGTTTCCATCTAGATATTAAGTAAGATGTCATGCAGCCAATGCATTTAAATATTTTTATTCTTTTACACTTCATTTGTCTTGATTGGACTCTCATAATGAGGGTTTGGCACCCAGGGCAGCATATTTAATTAAAGTTAGTTTTTGTGGTTTTGAGCATAGCTCCTCCCCTTTCTAGTTGGCCGTACCCCTTCCCATTGACCCCACCCATTCAGCTATCCCCTGCAGCCCCCCTTTGATTTGAAGTCACCAGCCGCCACTGGTCTGGAGCGTTTCTTTCCGGGTGTCTGCTGAAAATTGTTTTGTTCCAAGTTGGACTTTCCCGGTTAACAAATGCAAAATAAATAAAATAAAATAAAATAAATGGTTATAACATGCTTTGCCATGTAAAATAGACTGCGTTGCAGTGGGATTTGAACCGGGAATGCTGGCTCATCAGGCGAATGCTCTGCCCACTACACTATTGCTGGGTTGTTTTAGTCGGTTATATTTTCCTTGTTATCCTCTTCATCCTTTTAAGCTGCTTTAACTGTAGCTAAGTGATGGGCACACTTGCGATGGAGTTTTAAAAAAAAATAAAAAAAAGGGTTTCTTCATTTTATGTATATGTACTGTTGCTGTTGTACACATGGGGGACTGCTGGTGGGGATATGAGGACAGCTATGAGCAGTCTCTTTCATTTCTTACCCCTTTCTGCTGTTCTACATTGCGAGGGCATGTTTATTCTGAGAGCTCTGCTCTCAGACATGCCCCCTACATTCTTACATGCTCTGTGAAAGCCAAGAGGCTCGGGCAGCATGTCTTATTAATATGCATGGTGCGCTGCTGTCCTGCTCCTAAATGGGCACTTCCATGCAGGACTAAGCTAGTCCTGCATGGAAGATTAGTAAATCCGGGGGATCGTATCATTGTAATGACTAATAATATAATATAGACAAACATCTATTTCACTGAGACATACCATTACAGTTGATACTTTCAAAGAAAAAAAAAATAGGCATTTCCCAATAAAGTTTTCCTTGTTTTAAAATGTTTATTTTACTTGGAAAAAGACTAGTACAATATGGCAACAGAAACAGTGCAGATTGAAGCCTTTAGTTCTTCACTGGTGCTTTGTAATACCGAATATCAATTTAAATTGTTAAATTTTCTGTTTTTTTGGGGGGTTTTTTGTAGTTTAGCATTAGATTTTTTACTCTCTTTGGCTGTAGGGTAGCCTCTTTGGCTGAAGGGTAGCCTAAGTGAGTAGGTATCTACTTTCACTTTTAATGTTAACACTGGAGATCCCTGTGCCCCCAAGAACATCACGTTTACACTGTGCTCTGTAGTAAAACAATATTTTGTCTGTATGTTCTAAAAGTATAATGAATTGCAAGCAAAGGATAATTCTTACAAGATTTTTTTAATTACACAACTCAAATTCTGCCAAAGTTGGCATGAGCCATAGAGATGTTGTTCACAATTATAGAACCATAAAATGAACTTTATGCCAAAGTACCAAAGTTGTATGGAGAATCTTACTTAACATGTATCCTGTAAAGATATTGGTCTTAATAAAGCAAAAAATACCATGGTCATGAGTTCAACAAATAAGTGTATCCTTCTGTTGACAGCAGTTGCATATGAATCTTCAAGCTTTATGCCAACTATCCTGTACAGTAGTGTTTCAGAAAAGCACGGTTCTAGTCTTAGCAGCTGGCTTTGAAATATGGAGAATTGTTACTAAATTCTTTTAAATAATTTATGTTGCAGTCTGAGCAAGCATCTGCCATAATGTTCCAAGGCTTGTTATTCTGTGGAAAAAGAAAACAAAAAATTGTTCTCTTTCCTATAGGAAATAGGGAAAGCACCTCTGATAAAGGTTCGAGGGAGCTTTTGGAAGCTGTTCTCCTACAATGTTCCTAATGGGTATTTCTTTCTTTGAGACTCAACATTTTAGGCTAACAATTTGAAGCACTGTGTTATGTTCATGAATTCCTATCTAGTACAAAACAATGTAATCTATTTGTACTTTCAATTGCTAAAGAATATGATTTATCAGAATGCTCTCAATGTGTTTTATTTTTCAGGTTAACCTGAAGCACTACTTTTTGAATAGAAATGTCACCTCCCTAGGCATTCCCTCTCTACAAAGCTATGCGGCTTCTTGTAAAGCTTTATCCAGAAACTAAAACTTCATAACAAGTTCATGTAAATACAAAGCTGAGTAATCTGCAGCAGATCATCTCCTCAAGTAGCCTGTTACAGTCTGCAGTAGGCGAAAATTATTTTCCCTAAGTTGATTCAGGTTTGGATGAGATGACCCCAAATACTTTTGATTTTATGTTTCTAATTCCTGTTGTCTGTAAAACTCTGTAGAAAAAAATGATCTTGAAGCTCTTCAGAGTTTCAGAGTCAATCCACACAATTAACTTTGTTTAGCTTGGTAAATATAATAATATTATCCACAGATTCTTTGTAAATTTGCATTGCTCTTTATTTTGAAACACTGCTTGCAGGTTGTTCAGGTTTGCAATGTAGTTAGCATTTGTTGGGATGGTCTAGTAGCTTTTCTTCTGTTTTCTTCTAATCACAGTTTGTCAAAGCCACATAAACTATTATTGTGTGAGTCAGCCATGTATTGTAGTTAGGTTTCTCATTTTTCCCCATTCTTATATGATTGTGGCAGCAGTGGGGCCCAGCCCTCCCCCATCCCCACCACAGTAGTAATTAGAGAGAGCTTGCCATAACATAAAGTACATTTTTGTGACTTTTAGACATTTTGAAACTATGTTCCTTGATACAGGAAAATCAATGAAGCATAACTTGCTTTTGGAACAACAGACGGAACATAGGGAAAACTATTTATTGCTAATTGCATTTTCTAGCAGTTTCGACATTTCTGACTGTTTTCGGAAGATACTATATTTAAAATTTATACACACACACACTCACACACACACACACACACACACACACACACACACACACACACACACACACACACACACACACACACACACTCAATCACATGCACACACACACACACACACACACACACACACACACACACACACACACACACACACACACTCAGTCACATACACAAACCAATGTAAGCCACTCCACAGACTAAAAGGATAAAATCATCTTATCGGTTTGCCTCTTATGTCCTGGAACCAAAGAGACAGCCAGGCAAACAAACAAACAAGCAATAAATATATAAATAAAGCAGTAAGTTAAATGCAGGAAATGGATGTCCTGGACGAATGCAGCCATTCTAACTTGAGAGAGAATCGTATGTCAATTAGAAGATGAAGGAATCAAAGACTGTAAAGGACAGCATCTGTAAGCAGTTCAAAGAAAGAACAGAGACCAGGTTAAACGCATTGAGAATCACTGAATGTGCATATCAGTTTCTGAAAACAGGTAACCACAAAGCAATATGATTACCTTCAATCAATACAAGACTCTGATATGATAGTAGATGTATGTATTTGCTGTAAAAGATGCTTCATTTCTATGAGTTAGCTCATTTGGCTACTCAAAATTAAAGAATGAAAGAATAAATAACGTAATCTGTAACATTTTCTTGTAAAACAAGCAAAATCTTAATCTTATTATCAAAAGAACAGATATCTTGTCTTAGTTGCTCCCTTTTTCAGGATAACAAGGAGTCACAGAAATCACCATAATATATTGATACAGCATTAAACCAAGCATCACAGATTAGAAGCATACACATACATTTGTTGATTTAGTCTCCAAAGCTGTCAGCTGTTTGAAATGGAGCCGCAAACCAAAACTCAGGTTGGTGTGTTTGCAGAAAGCCATTTAACCGATAATAAACAGATAGGGAGATGTTTGGCTATAGCACAGAAACTGAAGTGGCAACAGCAAACGATAAAACAAATGTATTGCTGTTAAAAGACTGATAAAGATAAATTCAGTTAAAATTGATTTTTCTAAAACCTTTTAAATGATAAAGCCGCTTCTGTAAATGCTATGAATTATGTGGCTTAAACAGAAAATACAAACAGAAGAAAATGCTCTTAGATGAAGAAATATTAATAATCCCACAAACTGTTGAACAGCAGTTTCCAGTTTTACTGAGTTATAAGAATTTTTGTTGTATGCCTTTCTTTTCTCTGCTTTTCATATTGAGGCTTACTGAGAGTTCCAGGAAGGCAGAATGAACCGCAGAATAAACCAAGATAAATATAAACCATAACATGAAGTGGAAATCACTATTTAGTTTACTTTAGCCTTTGAAATGGACAATGACATTTAATTAAATCTGATATGTTTTTATGGAAGAGTGTTCAGTAAAAAAGTATATAAACTGCAGTATTTATAGATGCTTGTTTTATAGTTCTATCAAAAGCTAACATTTCTTAATGAAAAGTGTTCATTACCCATTTTACTCAAGAAAATAGAAGGGAAGTGAATCTTAACTTGTATGCTTTTATTCCTTTTAATCAAGACAACATAATATAACTTGGCTATCTCATTTTGTGGCATTTATACATTTTGGGAAATTACTAGGTATATGGCCACTCATTTTTCTGAAGAATGTGTTATTATTTTTTCTGAGCAGTACGGCATGCCAGAAAAACAATGCCTCTTATGATCCCTCAAAGTTTGTAACACTCAGCACAGCAGTACTGCTTCCCATTTTAATCAGTTTGGCAATAGAAGAGCAGTCTTCTGTATACAGTATATGGAATTCAATAGTTTAGCACAGAGGATTAAGATCATTTTGTAGTCCATGGTTTGACTCAGTCTCCTTTTGTTTACTGGGACTCTGAGCAAGACACTTTTTTTATTTATTTTACATTTGTTTACCAGGAAAGTCTGACTGGGCACAGTTCCTTTTTCAGTGGAGGCCCGGGAAGAAAAGCTCCAAGGAATGCACCTATAGTAAAAAATATAGCATGCAGTTGTAAAAGATACAGAAGTAAAAATACAGAAGGGGAAATTACTAAGAACAAAATAATGATTACAATACATGATCTATATGAAACTTTGACATTAGTTCTGCTAAGATCTTTACATATATGGCATAGCCATATGTATGACAGGATTCAGAGGAGTTATACATCATGCACATATAATGGCTGAATTCCAAATGACTGTTTGTATGGGAAAAGCCATTTTAAAGGTTAAAAACAAACATCAACAATTGTTGTTACAGCAAAAACCCAATTTGAAATTCAGAAGACAGTAATAAAATATCAATAAGAGGTAGCTACTGCAATTCTAAGCGTACTAGAAACTAGCCAGGGGAGGAGCATGAGCAGAGCCACGGTTCAGTTAAGTGTGTCTTTAGTAGCTTTTTAAATTGTACTGTGTAGGAGTTGGAGGTAATTGGGGTTGGTATTTTATTCCAAATTTTGGAAATGTAGTTTGAAAAGACTGAGTCCCCAGCCAAGTTGTTTGCTTTTGAGATGTTAAGAAGTACTTTTTGCTGGAGTGGAGAGAGCAATTGTTGGTGCGTGGTTGTATTAGATTCTGGAGCGCAGGGATTTTTTCTGGTTCATATAGGATTTGTGGGTGAAGGTTAGTTGGTTAAAGAGTAGAAGCTGTGGAAGTTCAAGCCAGTTTAATTAGTTTTAGAGATGTGCATTGGTGTGATCTAGATGGGGAATCTTTGGCAAACTTGGCAATCTTATTATAACATGATTCTTATTTAGCTAGATAATTTTTTCTAAGGTTGATTAGAATTGGGGAGGCATACAAGAGTGTTGTCAGGAGGTGTGTATGAGCAATGTTAGCCTTCGAGTTAGTGGTTAGGAACTGGATTCTGGAGCGCAGGGATTTTTTCTGGTTCATATAGGATTTGTGGGTGAAGGTTAGTTGGTTAAAGAGTAGAAGCTGTGGAAGTTCAAGCCAGTTTAATTAGTTTTAGAGATGTGCACTGGTGTGATCTAGATGGGGAATCTTTGGCAAACTTGGCAATCTTATTATAACATGATTCTTATTTAGCTAGATAATTTTTTCTAAAGTTGATTAGAATTGGGGAGGCATACAAGAGTGTTGTCAGGAGGTGTGTATGAGCAATGTTAGCCTTCGAGTTAGTGGTTAGGAACTGTTTGTTTCTGTAGAGATCACCTAACCTCTTATGTACTTTTTTGATGGTTTGAGAGATGTGTATTTCAAACTTCAAGTTATCAATTTCAACACCTAGAAGTCTGGTGTGGGTAACAGGTGTGATAGTAATTTTATCTTTAGATGTGATATGGAATGACAGGTTAGATGGGGAAGTTCTTGTGGGGTAGAAGAGAAGGAATTTGGTTTGGGTTGAGAATGAGATGGGTGTTAGTGAGCCAGGTTTCAGTGGTAAGAAAAGAATCTTGGGTTATGGTCTGAAGGTCTTGTAGGGAGGGAGCTGTGCATATTAGTGTAGAGCTATCTGCATATTGTGTGACTGTGGCATGAGGGTAGAGGTGTGAACTTTGTTTGTGAAGAGAGAAAAAAGTAGATGTCCAAGGATAGAGCCTTGAGGAACCCTAATTGTAACTGGAAGAAGGGGGGAGAATTCATTTTGCCACTGGACAGCCTGCTGGAAACCTGAAAGGTAGCTTTTGAACCAGGTAATAGAGGGAGTACTGAGGTTAAGGGTGGAGAAAATGTTAATAAGTTTGTTGTGCCTAACCATATCAAAGGCTTTAGAAAGATCCAGGATGATGGCGGACACAAAGTGTCCAGCATTTCTATAGCTGTTTACTGTATTGGTGAAGAATATTAGGGCAGTGGTAGTACTGTGATGGGGGCGGAAACCATGTTGAGTGTTTGACTGTAGGTTATGTGTATGTAGGTAGTGCATTCATTGTGAGTGAACTACTCTCTCTAGGATTTTTGATAGGGGTGACAGTATGACTATTGGATGATAGTTGGTCAGTTCAGTGGAATTACCACCTTTGTGTTGAGGTACAATATGAGATATTTTCCAAATGTCGGGTACTAGGTTTTTTATAGTGTGAACAGAGACTGGTTGTAATGTCAAGGAGTCTGGATTATTTAGAGACAAAGATGGTTCGGAGGTGGAGGAAATTGGCAATTTGAGAGAGCTAAAATACTTTCAGTGAAATATTTATTAAGTTTAGTTGCTTTGGTATCTGAGTTACTAGTTATTGTTGGTGTGGGTGTTGTGGATTTACCTGGGTGTAAAATATTATTTATGGCAGCCCAAAACTTTTGAGGATTGCTTCGATGTTTTATTTGAATATTTTGGTAGTAGATGAGTTTGTCAAGTTTAACCTGTTTCTTTGTTTTGTTTCTTAATTGTAGGAATGATAGTTTAGAGGCCTGGGATTTGTCTTTATGAAACTGCTCCCAAGCTTTATTTCTAGCTTTTAACAGTGATCTGCATTCCTTACTTAGCCAAGGTGCATAGTTTGCTTTTACTCTAATAGTCCTTGGAGGTGCGTGGTTGTTTAGTATGTCAAGAAAGGTGATCTTAAAAGAGTTAGCCTCTACAAAGGGTAGTTTTCTAAGAGCTTCCCAGTTACAGCTCTTTTGTGAAAAGATAAAGCTGTTGGGTTTGAAATATTTTTTGTTTCTGATTTCATGATATGTGGTTGGCCTAGTTTGGTGGGTACATATCCTTAGAATAAAGGTTGGTTGATGGTCGCTAAGACCATCAGGCAGACAACCTGCTTGTGAGGATAGGGTGGGGGTGTTATGCAGAATCCAATCAAGGCTGGATTGTCATTTGGAAGTTTTGTCTAACCCTGTAGGAGAGGTGATAGTTTGGGTGAATCCATAAAGGTTAATATGAATTGCTGGATTTTGAGAGGAGCGGATGAGCCAGTCAACAGGATTATTTCCTGAGGGAGGGCAGTGGAGATCCAGTGAAGTAGAATCCGTAATGTGGGAATGTTGTTCCCAGATGGGATGTAGCCACCTATGATATTGATGCATTTCTTGGGGTTGATTTTAAGCTTAGTAAAGAGTAGCTCTGCATTGTCAAAGTTTGGGATAGTTAGCTTAAGAGATTCTACTGTTAGATTATTTTTGAATACTATTGCTACTCCTCCCCCCACCTTTTGGATAATCTGTCCTTATGCATAATATTGCATCCAGGAGCTAGGATTTCATTGTCAGTGTTGTCAGGTTTTAGCCAGGTCTCTGTTAATACTACCATGTCAGGAGAGTAGTGGGAGAGTAAGGCATGGAGGTCATGTATTTTATTATGAATACTTCTAACCTTCATGCTGAGAATAAGTAGGTCAGAGTTATTTATGTTTAAAATAGTTGGATTGTGTGATGGGGTATTTGGGTTGATGGAGACACCTTGTTGGTGAATATGGCCAGGATTTGGGTGTATGTCTCCTGAAATATTTAGTTGCTTGTTAAGCTGAAGTAGCAGTTTGGTGAGCTTCCTTTGAAGTTTTGAGTGCTTTTGGCAGGTTGGAGAGTGGGATCTGAGAGGGTAGAATTTGCTTGCATAGCATATAGCTTTTTGGAGTTCAAATGGGTAGGGACTATGTTACAATATAAAGATATGTTTTGGTGTGTTAAGGAAGCAGTTTGCCAGGGTGGGGGATTGGGGGTTAGGGAATGATTGTGATATGATGACAGGTGGTATAAGAGCAGCAACAGTGTAGAGGTGATGGTGTGTAAGGCAGTTAGGTGCATGTGGTTGTTATTATCGTTAAGCATGATGTGTGAGTGAGGTTGATGAGCTAGGCAGGATTGCCTGGTTGGATAGGATGAGATTTTTGTGGATGTGACCTGTTAACTACAAATTAAAGGAAAGTGGGGGTGGGTGGGAATGGGGGTAGGGGAGAGGAGAGAAGTGAGCCCAAGCACAGGTTGAGCATGCAGCTGTTCATATTACCTAGCACAAAAGAACAATCTTAGTTAGTTTGTTTTCTTTGACAGTTCTGTTGAGTTAAATGTGCTGGGCTGAGACCTGGTGCTGCTGTTTTATTCTCCTTCTCGGGTCAGGTTGGTTGCAGGAACTGGGGTTTTACAGTGAACCTAATAAAAGGAAAAGAGAGGGAAGATTATTAGGTGTAATAAGCCACTATTAAATAATGAGCCAAGTGTGTATGTTAGAGAAGAGTTTCTGAAAAGGGATAGGAACCTATAGCATTATGGAAAGATGCATACATAAACAAATTCTTAACTACCTTCTACAAAACAAACTTCTAGCCAATAGTCAACATGGTTTTAGACCTTCCCACAGTACTACAACTGCCCTCCTTTCCTTCTCTGATGCCATAAATAATAATAGGAACAACAATCTTTTCTCATCAGCACTATTCCTAGACCTGTCAAAGGCCTTTGACATGGTTAACCATAATATACTTCTGGACAAACTAAATCTCTATTCACTTGGCTCACAAACTTTTCAATGGTTCAGGAGTTACCTCCAAAATAGGCAACAAGCAGTCCTATGGGACAACAACCTCTCCTCCTTACTTCCAGTAAACATTGGGGTTCCACAAGGCTCAATCCTAGGTCCCCTTCTTTTTTCTTTATTTATCAATGACCTTCATTTGAATATACACCAAGCCATCTGCATTCAATATGCTGATGACTCAACTCTAATCTGTGCTGCTAATAACGTTTCCTCCCTCCAGTCCCTCACCCAAACAGTCTTCCATAATGTAGAAAAATGGTTTATGGATCACTCCCTCCTTCTTAATCCCAAAAAAACAAAACTTCTTCTCTTTACCCCTACACACAAATCACCAACACCTTTCTTCACTATCTCCTCTAACAATGCTACCTGTATTAGTCCAGATATGACCACTCGCCTATTAGGTGTAACTATTTTCAACCATCTTAATTTTGATGACCACATTAACAACACCATTAAATCAGTTAACAAAAAAATCGGTACTCTCTACAGAATTAAACCCTTTCTTACCCCAACTGCTAGAAAAACAGTGGCCCAGACCCACCTGATCTCCACCCTTTTCTATGCCTCTGCTATATATACAAACTTGTCTAAAAATAACATCACCAAACTTTCTACCTGTTACAATAGTATTACTAGATTCATTACTGCTACCCCTTTTAGAACCCACCATTGTCTTAACCTCAAGCAACTAGATTGGTTAGAACTCAACAACCACTTACTCTATCAACAATTAATTATCATTCATAAGACCTTTTACTATCCTGATGCTACCCCTAGCCTTACAAAACTGATTTCACCTTATAAAAACCTAGCCACACTTCGCTCGGCTAATAAACTCCTTGTAGCCTTAACCAAATCAAAGAATAAAGCTGGGGACTCATTATTTTCAAATTCTGTTGGGAAAATCTGGAATCAACTACCTCAGGAAATAACAAACCTAGACTCTACATCCCTTTTCAAAAGACATATCAAAGAACATCTTAAAACTCAATGGCTGTGTCCTTGTGCTAATCCTGACTGAAATTACTTCTCTACTACTCCCAACTTCCCCTCTTTGCCCATCTGTTCCTCTAAACAACATATTTTAACTTTTGACAGTCTTATCTTTGAGATTGTCTCTAACATTTTTTTTCTTCTTCCCTCCACCATGTTATCACATCTTGAATTTTTTTTTTGTATCTAACTGCTGAATGTTGCTTACCTTGTAATTTTATTATTAACCAACTATTTTCTGAAAAATTGTTGTTCTGCTTTTTTTGTTTCCATTAATTCATACATAAGTCCACCTTTGTACTTATTGTATTTTGCTTAATATTTTTTATTGTTAATGATTGTTTACTTCTTGTAATTGGAGCTTTTCTCCCCAGGCCTCTACTGAAAACGGATATTTGTCCAGCTAGACTAGCCTGGTCAACAAATGTAAAATAAAAATAATAAACCATGGGGAACAGGGTGATGAGGAGAAAAATAAGGGACTTTTAGTGGGAAATAGAATCATAGTATATTAGATAAAAAGAGTGAGGGACAGGTACAAGTTATTAGAAAGTACAAGATGATGAAGGAGGTGGAAAAGAAAGCTTCTCACCACAGTGTATAAGGTGATAAGTAGAAGGTAAGAGGAGACAGCTAGAGGATACACTTATTAAGTATAAGCTACATCCTTAAAAGCAGTTACGTAGTAATACAAATACATACTGTTAAGTTCACAACATAGTGGAACAGTAGTAATAATAATACAGAACTGTTAATTTCACAACATATTACCTTTAGACAAATTCAGCAGCAAATAAATTATTGGTTCTAATAAAGTTAGGCACAGGACAGAAAAGACAATAGCTACATTTGCTATATCCTTGGACGTATATCTCAGTTACTACAGGTATAAATTCAGACACCGAGTAGCAGCTAACTGTGTAGGCCTACCATGGTTACGCACTGAGTAGTAGTATATTGTAATGCTATAGACAACAGGCTCTAATGCAAAACACAAACTAGTTATCTATATGGCTGAAGTAACAACATGACAAAAACAATGTTGATCAATTGGCACTAGTCTCTACAGAGTAAAATACCCACAACAAGCATTGCAGAGTAAATTATCATTGTGTTTTACTTAGTAGCACAAATATTATGCAGACCTGATACCACAGGTTTTTAGAATTGCTACACAATCACTCTATCTGTCTAAGTCATTTTAAAGGTTAGACAGACCCAGGATTTACTAATCTTTCATGCAGGACTAGCTTAGTCCTGCATGGAAGTGACCATTTAGGAGCAGGACAGCAGTGTGCCATGCATATTAATGAGATGCATTGCCCGAGACCCTAGGCTTACACGGAGCATGTAAGAGTGCAGGGGGCATGTCTGACAGCAGAGCTCTCAGAATAAACATGCCCCCGCAATCTAGAACATCAGAAAGGGGTATGAAATGAGTGATACTGCTCACAGGTGACCACATATCTGCACCAACAATCCCCCTTGTGTACAATAGCAACAGCATATATAAATAAAATGAAGAAACCCTTGCATTTTTTTTTTAAATCCGATTAAAGCTCACCATAGGTGCGTGGATGTGCCCATCGCTTAGCTACGGTTAATGCAGCTTAAATGGCTGAAGAGGATAACAAGGAAGATATATGTAAATGAAGCAACATAGCAATCGTGTAGTGGGCAGAGCATTCGCCTTAAAATCAAGCAGTCCAGGTTCGAGTCCCACTGTAGCAGAATCCATTTTCTATGGCAAAGCACATTATGAGTAATATTTATGTTGCATAACTCACTAAATAACTTATTTTTATGAAATGGAGTACTGCAGTAAATGCACAGATGAGGTGTCAGTGTCATAATGAATAAGGCACAAGTAAGCAGGAGTAAGCACAAATAAGCAGTAGTAAGCATATTTAAGCACTAGTAAGTGGTCTTAAGTCCATTTGTGTGGCAGTAATCAATGCTCACACTGGCTAAGCAATTCTGAAGCTAACACTGTGTAAGCAGATGTAACGGCAGGTTAGCAGTGCTTACCGTTGCGCAAACCCACTTACAACTGCTCAAAAGTGCCTTAATCACTCGGTATCCCATGGGCATTGTTCTGCCCATCAACAAAATAAACAGCCATGCAGGTCTTGAACCCAGGACCCTATACACCATAGTCCTGGTAGTTATCCACCAAGCCATCACAGAAGTACAGAAGAATGAGGTAGTAGCAAACAAGTCCTCACCATAGTATAATCAAACTGAACCTGTGAACGGAATCAGTATACAGTCATATGTACCATAACCCACTACATAACATAAATATGTGAACTGGAATACAGCAGTAAGCCCAGAAGTGAGGTGTAATTGTAATAGAGTGTTGAAGTCCCCAATAAAACACAAGGACCCCACAGAGTGTACGTACACATTAATCATGGATACCAGGCATACATATAAGGTGTAATGAATAATAACACAAGGCCAAAAAGGCATTGTAATGAAAGTCTAATGTAAGCAATGCTAAGCATTGCACAGGCCAGCTTAGGAGGTGTGAGCAATGTGTAGACCAGCAAACTCTTTGTGCCCAGTGGTATAACCCTTTAAACAATGCAGAACTTAGGTAAGCAGGTTTGCCCATAGCTTAGCATTTTCAAAACTGGCCAATCATGGAAAAGTGAGGGAAATCAGCCCTACTTAAACCCAAGAGATGGAAATACATCTCCCTTGCAGGCACTATGGCAGTAAGGGAAGAAGGTGTGCACTAACGGGTGCAGTGCTGATGCATCCAGGACTCCAAGGTCATGGCAGGACTCTTAGTTAAAGACCATGCTCAGAGACTGCTGCAGGGCCAGTACCAGGGCTCCCAATATAAGGTAGAGGCCTGGGACCATCTCACCCATGACCTCATCAGTGACACTGGCATACCCCTAACTGGTGAGCAGGTCAGGCACCACTATTCTGACCTGAAGTGGCGGAAGGGGGACCTCTTGGAGGAGTAGCTCCAAGAGGCTAGAGCATCAGGGGATGTTCCAGACATGTGTAAGTATCACCCCAGTATGTGTGTAATAATTGCCAGCTCAGGTATATCATGGATAGGTATGGCTAAGTATTCGTCTTATGTCCCCCACAGCTGCAATGGAGCGGGCCGCGAATCAGGAGGCCCACATCAACCGCCTGGCAAGTTGCGACGCAAGGCAGGTCAGTAATACTCATGCATTTACTGCCATAGGAAATAAAAATAAAAGTATTAGTAAATTAATTGCTAGTATAAAACCTGTATTGTTCAAGGCAAGTACTGCATACACTAGAGAATATTACAGTAAGAGTCTCATATTGTCTGTAAGTCAATACAAGTGTAATAGCCTGACAAAACAGGTCTAACTACTGGACTGCATGTGTATATCCTGGTATCATATGGTAATGTAGATATGCAATCATGTAATAGTGTAGTATTAAGCACTGTTACTCACACTGTGCACCATAAATTGAATGTGTAGGAATGCCTGTATATGACAGGTGTAATCCCCAGAGGCCATTTAGTACAACTGAGAGACTCATAGACAGTAAACAGGGAAAATGCAGACAACAAACACAGAGTAGCACATGCAACTGAGATGTGAACTGTAGCTTTTTAGCACACACAGCCACGGTTTGAATCCTGCCAGTGGTAGTAGTCTGCATACAGAATCATACCCCAAATCTGTACAGATATGTCTAGAATGTCTAGTAAAGTGGCCCATATCTGTTGGCCTATCAACCTGTCCACCTGGGAAATCAGTGGGATGATCCCAGACATATAGGCAGCAAACAGGAAATACAACTGATTGACACACAGCTATAAGAACAAAGCTAGCACACTAGCAACTCCCCAATACCTTATGTGACTAAGAAGTTACGTATGTCCCATTTACATCCCAACTTGTCAAGCTGTGACCAGAGTGTGTACAGTAACAGAGTGAGATGTATGTGCATAATACTAATGTGTAATCTGGAACTTTGTGTGGCAACAGTCAGGTAGTGCTAACAAACATTGCACCCACAGGTATGTTGGATACGAACACAGGCCATTATAACCTGTACTGGTACTGTTCACTTTGGTATTGTAGGGGAATTGTGAGTGTTGCAGTTTCCCTGAATGATAAAGTATGACTGATCACTGTCACCCATACTGTGCTACATAATATAACTGTGTAGGAAAGCATGTATATGTGTGTGTCAGGTCACTAAAGGTGGAAGAGGGCAATATTCTAGGTATGTCCAGGCACACTAGCATGTGGTCAACACATGGCCAGAGTTTGTGCAGAAAGAGTTGGATAGCTAAGTGCAAAACAGCAACCCAGAATCTGGGAATATGTGTAGAAACAGTTAGTTAGTGTTAACAGACATTCCCTCCACAGGTTTACCAGGTAGGAGGTGTATACTGCAGGTAAAACCTGGTCATGTGCAATGATGATGACAGCCATATCACTGTCCAAAGTAAGGCTATAGGGTAGTGTAGTAAGACTTGTAAGGTACAGATAACAGCACCAACTAGGAAAGTAATGCGGACTACAGGAATATACTAGTTGTTAACTGACATCTTTCTCCCTGCCCCACCATATCTCCAACAATAATCAACATACCCACCACAACTGGTATGTATTAACTATGATAATGTCCAATTGTTTAATAAATATATTAATAGTTCCCATGCATGTGCTATATTGAATTATTCCAACATTGGTGGAATGGTGCCATCAACGTACCTGCATGCTGTTCCTATTAACCCTGTGGTCGCATATATGCATGTGTTCTGTTTGCTATGCAACTGTTCCATATCTGGTGTCTGGGTTAACAAGATTATCAGTGCATGCTGTTATACCTCACCCTGGAATGTGTTGACTATTACTAACCCATATATGATGATGAAATCTAAACAATATAGCATGCTTGGGAAGGCCGGTCCCTGTGGACCCAACTGTCCCACCTCAGCTGGCCGTGGCAATGGGCACCAGCATGTCTGGGGTCCAACCCTGGACCTCCCTGTCCAATGGTCCTGCACCACCTTTGGGTGAACCGCCTCAGGGGATGGGGCTCACCCCCCCGGGAGTGGACATGGACAGGCACCTGTCACCCATTGCCAGGTTGGGGTCATGGTGCAAAGAGTGATCAACGAGCAGTTTGGTGATCTTCTACACCAGCTTGAGGGTCGTATGTCATGATTAGAGAGTCAGCCTGGCTCTGCGACTCAGCCCCCAGCACAGCCACCTTCTGGGCTGTGAAGGTGCAATGGTGACTGCCCATGGGTGAGGACCTTAGTCCTACTGTTACCACTAGGGGGCTTATGGGCTTCCGATATCCTAATAACCCTCCCCATCAAAGTGTATACCCCCACATGTGTCATATACCGCCACTGTGTGCGTCTTGTTTGTCTTGTCTGTTAACCTACCCAACCTACCTCCCCAAATATTCCTACTACCCCTCCCCAACATCCCACTGTCACCTGAAAAAAGAAAAAAATGGCAATCTGTTCCCACAAAAAAATCTCTCCCCAAACATAGCTGTCCATTTCACACACATGTCCACCAGACACATGTAATCTGGTCAATTGGCATCACAACTTATTATTGTTGTCTTCACCCCCCCTCTCCCAGGGGTTTGAGTGTCTACATCTACCTCCAAATTCAGTGTATATGCACAGCTGTTGCTGTAGAAGAAATGGGCAGCCATGGACATTCCCTACACCCTTCCTGCACATCCCTGGCTATTTTTCCTACTGTCTTTCCCTCTTTGTGTCCCTTTTTCACCCCTTTCCTGTCAACCTTTTTTTCTTCTCTTTTAACTAAATTAGCACAGGGTTAAGCGGGAGTAATCACTTTTAAGAAGCAGTAAGCGGGTCTAAGCCTGTTTGCCCGGGGGTAAGCAATGCCTACACTGCTTAAGCAATTTAGAAGCTGAGTATAATAAAATGTAACTGGAAGTTAGCAGTGCCTACCTCCTCGCAAACCTGCTTACAACTGCTTTAAAGTGCCCTAATTACTCTGTATCCAACAGCCCGTGTTCTGCCCAGCAAAAAAATAAACAGCGTCTGCAAGGCTCAAACCCAGGAGTCTGCACACCACAGACAAAGTGATTTACCATGAAGCCATGCCAGACAGACATAACCCTGAAGTTTTCAAAAACATATCATCCAAACCAGTCATTAAACAGTACAGAGAATGTATTCCAACATTTAGATGCATGTGTGTGTGTAAATATATTAATATCTAAACAGATACAACATATAAATATATATGAACATATATACATGCAAATGCCTGCATCAACACATATATGTGTCTACACCTATATGTCTACATATACACAGCAATTTACATATATGTAAGCAGATATATATCTATGTAGGTATATACAGACATGGTTTGTTTTTTATAGATACATATATATATATATATATATATATATATATATATATGTAAGCAGATATAAATATCCATATAGGTATATATGGACATACATGTATAGATATCAATGGGAGATTAAATAAATCATATATGTCCACATGCACCGTTAATGGGGTTAAGAGGCCCCAAACAATATACGTCTTGTACGAAGAGGTATACCCACCCCCCACAGCCAAACACTTCGCCTTGCAATACACTACCAAGTGTTGCAGATCCCATAACCAGGTCCTGACACAAAATGGCTACAAGATGTTAACAGTACTACATCCCACCTGTATGATGTCAGGCTGGTATTGGTAGCATATCATGCAGTACAGTCTGGCTCCCATAGGAAATGTAAAATGTGGAAGCTATCAACATCCCTAGGATACATATACACAGACACATATATGCAGATACAGATATACACACACACACACACACACACACACACACACATATATATATATATATATATATATATATATAGATAGATATACATGTGACTAGACGTACACACGCAGATTTATGTACAGCAAGATACTTATGTAGTAGGTGCATACAATATGGAACAGCCACTATGCCTACAGTTAACACCCTAACAACTGGGCACTGGATGAGCCACCCATACCAATGACATTTGTTGCATGCAACATATACCCACAGAGAGGTCGTAGGATAAAACACCACACACATGTTTGCAGAAATTGAAAACCTTTATTTGTGTACTATTACAGATATATATGCCATGTCATATAGCTATTCAGACACTGACATCCATATAAACAGAGTAATGCAACTGTGAAACAGTTATACTAATACAGTAGTCTGGAAAGGTCCACAACTGTTGCTGTCCAGGCCAAGATCTTCAAATCGTACAATAGTAAAGAAAGACTGGGCCATAGGATACCACACAATCAACAGTAAGTAATGCAGGTGTATAGGTCAGCAGCCTCTATCTACACTCTGTACACAATGACTAGGTGGTAAAGACTTCAGTTGACCAAATGGGATGAAACTGTTACATAACAAGGCAAACTGACACCATCATAGGCACACTGACAAATAGAGCAGTCTGTATGGCAGGAGGCAGTAGGCCTGCAGTAACCCATTTTATGTAAGTAATGTCAAGATATGTGAAATGTATGGTACTGTACATCCAGATACCTTAAGGTAGCTCTCCTCTGATACTCCCACATTTTGTAACAGCCTATGTTATGTATGGTGCAATCCCCCCTAGACTCAATAATACAGGGCCATAGACCACTGTTACATACACTGGAGTGCATATGGGCACATATGAATTGTGTAGGTGAGGCCCACACATATATGGCCCCAGCCCCACCATATGTGTGGGGGATACAACAGCAGTGGACTGCTGGCAGGAATGGCAGTGTGGTATACTTATATGTGGATATGTATCACTATCTGTGTATGTGAAGACATATAATGCTTTGTATATATATATATATATATATATATATATATATATATATATATATATATATATATATATAGGTGTGTATATGCATATCTATGTAAATATTCATATCCATCTATATATGTTGATATGTACATGTGTACTTATCTATATAGATATCTGGATAATCATATGTACATATATTTTCACCATATGTCCTTAACATGAAGTGTAGTCCTACTTCAGCCCCTATAGTCCTAACTTCGTAGTGCAAGGTGATGTCAGGTATGTATAGCAGGTATATTAGTAGACTATTACTACTGTAATAGGGATTGTCGTCAAAGACATGGTGTGTGTGGGAGGTCACATCTGCTTTTCACATGTGCGCCATTGGCTACTGACAGACATCCTAAGACATCATAGTACAGTACTGCTGCAAGCATGTAATGCTCCTGTGGACTACAGCAGAGATATTGGCCAATATATGTGGACATTACAACACAATCTGTACATTCCAGAGGTATACACAGAACCCCTTATTGCAAAACATGTGGACCAAGCCTGACAATATGGATGCAACAGCCATGTAGATGGGTATAACACATAACGACTGGTATACATTCGCCCCCATAGGTTATGCACTCACACACCCTTGTCTTTCCTGACACATAATAACTGCTGGAACAGAGGTGCCATGGCTACATACTACCCACTAGATATTAACATACATCTGTACAGCTTCCACTGCTCTGCCTGACATACATGACTGTTAAGGGAGGCCCGGCAACTGTACATCTGGCAAGTATCTGGACATGACTTTTCACTGGGTAAGTAAACTAAGCTGCTAGGCATGTAACAAAACACTGTACAGGCTACAGGCAGACTGGCTTAATACTGGCCTATATCTCCTATTGGGGAATGCACATGTACCTGCATATATATCAGGCTCTACAGGCATGTCACAGCACAGGTTAAGATACACCTGTGTGAAAGCGAATAACCACAAGCAGTGTGAACACAGCCACAGCCACATATGTTAAGCTAGCATAATATTATAGTATATGAACTATCTGTTCAACACCATCCTCATATGTGCCACTCACACACTAACCCTACATATACTGGGCCACTACACAGTGTGGTCTGATGCCTGTCTGTGGTATGGAACATGTATGTGTATGGTTCTACAAACATGTAAGCCAATATGGTAACATACAGTGGAGCAGCATGCAACATAGGATAGGACGGGACCTAGAACGATGACATCTACCAGAGTCTGTACACAGGCCAAAGTACATATTAACTTTACACACACTGTTGACATTCACCATAAGTACACAGACCTCAGTACTGTTCAAACAACCACAGAATGTCCAGGTTATGCCATCAAATATAACCCCTACTGTACATAATGTGAACCAGTCTGATATCTCACTGGCTTGTTATCAGATATAATGACACTAATTATGGTGTACAGCACATATGCACCTCTTAATGCATGACATATGTACAAAGGTTGACAGAGTTGTGGCTGGAAGCACATACACAGGGCCAATATTGACATGTTGCTGTGATAACCTCATACATTTACTGTTGTAACAGAGTTTGTCACAACATATGTCCTATGAGGGATATGAAGTCAGTAACTGTCATGGCTTTTACCATCTACAGACTGCAATCACACTACCATCTGCAATTCACAGATAGCTGCTCTGTGGGTAACACATGAAACCAAAGGCACCACACACTGCCCAGTCTGCAGATGATCCTACAGATGGGGAGTCTTCATAAACATAGAGGTGAAATGGCAGGTATTAAAACATGTAGGACAGCCATATCCGCACACCCTATTAAACCAACCTTACTCCAAATGTAGTATAGCAGCACTTACAGTCTGTAGTCCATTCAGGCACATCCTCCTCCTGTGTGTTGGCCTGTTTCCACAGTGTATGTTGTCAGAGGTAAATCCCCAGTCCATCTGAGATACTGTTTGCCAAACAACAGATCGAGTTCCTGCTCACAGTGAATGAAAAGGCCCAACACCAACATGATGTTTCTAGATTCTGGAGTGTGTTTCAATGCAATTGGCTATGGGAATGTTACCACAGCTGTTCCACGTGCAATCAGCTAGGGGAAGGCTGCAATTTGTACAGAGGCCATCAGCTGATCATGAGCATCACTTAAAATACACATGCTACTGCCTAAGCAAAGCAGGTGTAGGTTTCCACATCCACCAATGAGGGAGTGAGAGAGGCAGAGAGAGGCAAAAAGAAGTCGGGGGGGTGGGAGAGTAAAACGCAAGCATGTTTGTGTTACACACCTACTAGCACAGGGTATCAAACCCCTGACAACTATGTAGTTACTGTATGTGCCACATAGGTTATCTAATGGAGAGCCCACAGAACATATATGTGATAGTGAGTGACATATGCTACAGGGATATGGTAGCTATACGGTAGGTGAAGTACACGTGCCTGTCCACATGAACAGGTGTCAGCATTAGCACAGCCACATTCTCAGAGGGAGGCACACACATTGACAGACTTGGCAGGGCAAGGAATATAACTCATCACTAGTGAGATTGCCACAACACATTACTGTGCAGGTATCACATGCACCACATGGGTCATACAGAGGTTATATGGGCAAAGGGTATGGGGAGGTGTCTGATATCAGACAACATGCTTCAGTATGTCAATGGGGGTTGTAGTAAGTGTGGATGTGATCATACGCATCATACAACACACACACAGACACACAGGGTGCCAGTACTGAAATGCATGGGTGCATTTCTGCATGGGTATGTGGTGGATGACTGAGCCAGACATCTATACAAGGCTAGGTGATGGGTATACCTTGGCATCAGGCCACATGACAATGGTCTACACTGTGGCTCAGGGCTGTAGTTTCTGCATTTGTCCACACAGGTGGGTATTGTATCCACCATCCAGTCACCAGGGTGATTATTACGTGTGGCCAATGCTGTGCATCGCTTGCCATGTATGTGTTCCTTAGTCCATGACATGGACAGTGTCTGGGATGTGCACACTTCCTACATGCATGTACAGTGACATGTGGAACTGTACCTGGGGTGTCTGGTCCATTTTGTGTACATAGATTATCATCAGATGTGCCAGTCTTGACCACCTGTGGTGGGAACTGGTAATGGACAGCAGGTTTACCCTGCACCTATATTGATAGTATGCTTAAGGCATTCCCTGGTGTCAGTGGCATGTTTTCAGGCATGATATGTCCTTTCTGGGTCACATTTGATAGCACCACAGGTGTTGCAACTGTCCAGTGGGGAACATGGGGAAGGTGCACTGTCTGCATATACATGCCTACTGGACAGACAGACAGGGTGCCATGCCCTCTCTAGCCCACTGCAATCACTCCATAGTAACTATCAGTGGCCAATATGCAGTGTACTACCCACATATTGGCTGTTGCCTTGGCAAGTGTGTGTGTGCATGTGTGTGTGTGTGTGTGTGTGTGTGTGTGTGTGTGTGTGTGTGTGTGTGTGTGTGTGTGTGTGTGTGTGTGTATGAGACATGGGCTGAGAGCGTGCTCTGAATAATACTGGGGTTGCTAACTGTGATTGCCTGGCCTTGATGTCACATGTATGGGTATGGATTTTTACCCCAGCCTCTCGGCTATTTCACATCTGTTATCCCTGTATGGTGGACATTATGATATTTACTAGGGCTGCAATATATAAGAAATTTGCAAAACCCACTTCACATTGGGCCCAAGTGTCACACACTCACACCCACCTCCACACAGGCTACGAGTTGCAAACACACACACACACACACACACACACACACACACACACACACACACACACACACACACACACACACACACCTGTCATATCTGGGATTAGAACCCATATCTAACTAGTTTATTACACTACAGCACTACACAGTTATAGTACGAGCAATGGAGATTACTGGAGTACTCCTTCCCCAAAGGTGTATATCACATTGGATGACATCAGCAGGATTGCCAAAGTAGGCCATTCGAATTGTAGTGAGTGTGGCTAGGCTAAAATGCATTGCTCCCTACACAGACAGTGACACACACACACACAAAACATCCACATCCGACATGTGTGGGTATAGAACCCCTAACAGAGGTCTATATCACACTAGAGCATGGAGCTGTTATAGGATGCACCAAGGGGATTACTGGAGAGCTCCTTCCCCAAAGGTGTATTTCACATTGGATGACATCAGCAGGATTGCCAAGGTAGGGCATTCGAATTGTACAGTGTGTGGCTAGGCTAAAATGCATTTCTCCCTACACTGACAGTGGCAAACACACAAAACATCCACAACCGACAGATATCTATGTCACACTACAGCATGGAGCTTTTATAGGATGCACCACAGGGATTACTGGTGAACACCTTCCCCAAAGATATATTTCACATTGGATGACATCAGCAGGATTGACAAAGTAGGACATTCATATTGTATGGAGTGTGACTACCCTAAAAAGTATTGCTCTCTACACAGACAGACACACACACACACACAGACACTTGCCAAGTCTGGGATTAGAACTCCTACCTAACTAGTTTATCACACTACAGCAGTATACAGTTATGGCATACACGACGGAAATTACCGGGGTACAACCTTCCCAGAGATGTATTACTAGGTGGATGACATCAGCAGTCTTATCAAAGTAGAGCATTTCAATTGTAGGGAGTGTGACCACACTAAAAGGCATTGCTCTCTACACAGAGTCAGACAGACACACACAAGCACACTTGCCAAGTCTGGGATTAGACTCCTACCTAACTAGTTTATCACAATACAGCAGTACACAGTTATGGCACGTGTTATAGAGATTACTGGGCTACAACATTCCCAGAGGTGTATTTCTAGGTGGATGACATCAGCAGCCTTACCAAAGTAGAGCATTTCAATTGTAGGGAGTGTGATCCCCTAAAAAGCATTGCTCTCTATACAGACATACACCCACACTCTTGTCAAGTCTGGGATTAGAACTCCTAACTAACTAGTTGATCACACTACAGCAGTACAGAGTTATGGCTCACATGATGGTGATTACTGGGGTACAACCTTCCCAGAGCTGTATTTCTAGGTGGATGATATCAGCAGCCTTACCAAAGTAGAACATTTAACTTGTAGGGAGTTTGACCACCCTAAAAAGCATTGCTCTCTACACAGACAGAGTCAGACAGACAAAACACAAACACACTTCCAAGTCTGGGATTTGAACTCCTACCTAACTAGCTTATCATACTAAAGCAGTACTCAGTTCTGGCAGGCGCCATGGAGAATACTGGGTTACAACTTTCCCAAAGGTGTATTTCACAGTGGATGACCTCAGCATGCTTGTTATAGTAGGGCTATGGGGAGGGCAGTGTATGTGCATGGGCTATAACCCATTCATCTAGGGGTTGACACGTCACATGCAGGCATAAATAAGGCCATATTCCACAGGTACGTGTATACAGCTACTAGATGACCACTTCCTTGTACAGTCATGTTGCACAGCTAGCACGTAAACCACATGGTCTGTAATGCTGACAGATACCGGTGGCTAGTATCTGCAGTGAGTGACATCTGACTGTCATGTGGTTGTGGCCTTTTGGCTGTGTGCTGGGCGGGACAGGCCTGGATGGCTCCTTGTCACAGTCACCCTCTTCCAGACATGTATGCACATCTACCTTTAGCTTATTATAGTGTGTTGTCCTTACATAAATGCCTGTATTCCTATCCACTGTGTGTGCAAAGCATGAGTGGTGCATACTGAGGAGGGTCTGCACCAACATCTGCGACTGACAGATATGTCTGGTCCACTGGTGTTTGCAGACATGGCTTTCATGTATTTAAATGTGTGAGCATGCCCAGTATGACCTTTTAGTATGTTGTTGACTGACATTGACTTCATTTCTCTAAGTGTGTAATCATGCCCAGTATGCCCATCCGTAGTGAATGTGTGGATCGAGTCCAGGTAGTTTGTACTGCAATGCTGACTTTTGTGTTGTACACCTACAGGTAGCATGCTGTCTCTGCAGGGTATCCGTTGATCATTTGGCATTGACTGTTACTACATTTCTGTATAAGATGGGGGACACACCTGACTATTTCTACATTTCTACACAGGATTTGTGGGGCACATCTGACTGTTATTACATTACTATGTAGGATGGGGTAGCACACCTGACACTTGTACACATTTGCTAGGAATGTACTGGTATGTTGGGTAATCCATTTCATTCTGTAGTCTTACCTCTCATGCTGAATAGAGGCATACCAGTGTACTACAGATCTTAGCTATTATTTACCTACATATTAGTTTCTGACTTCCTATCCTTCAGAACTGACATCCCACTGCCTGACCTGCTGTAGTCTGTCTGTGTAGGGGAGGTTACCCATAGGCCTCATTCAGAGGCCATAGCACAGCCTTTGTTTGTGTTTGTCTACACCTGTCCTGCTGGCTGTGACTGTTGTTGGGTATGTGGACCCTCCTGACTGGCATATGCGAGTCACTTACCTTGTGGGTGTTCCAGTATTGAGGGTGGTGCTGCAGGGCTGCCTATGTTGGATGCACATAGTAAACTCCCTACACATGGCTAAGCACAGGTAGTGTAATGTTTGGCATCCCTTTTACTGTATGTGAGAGTCAGAAAAAGGTGTTATTCCCTGGGGTCCCTCCTGTGTCAGTGTATGTGCTATGAGTTGCCTCTTTGCCAAGGCCAGGGCATACTGGGCATGCCTCCTTCTGCCTACTGGGGCAGGCTCATGTTGTGCCTCCTCTGAGTCACTCTGTGCATGTGCAGGCCTTGGCAATGGTGGGGGGCTGTGTGGCCCTGCCCCATGCTGTTCCTGCTGCAGCTGTTTCCACAGGATCATATTGTGCAGCATGGCACATACAAGAACAATATGGGTACATGTAGCTGGTGAGTACTGCAAGGCTCCATCGGATGTGTCCAGGCACCGGAACCATGACTTGAGCATCCCAAACACATACTCTACTATGAGTCTGGTCTGTGTGTGTTCCTCATTATGAAGTTCTTGTTCAGTTGTGTGTGTGCATTTCTGATGGGTGTCATCAGCCACGGCTCCAGTGCGTATCCAGCATCCCCCACTAGGTGACCGTCAGGGATGTCCCCATTGACACATCACTGGTACAGCTGCATCCGATGCCAGATGTGAGAATCATGATAGCTTCCAGGACAGCCAGCACACACATTCATTATTATGCCTTGGGCATCACACATGACCTGGCAGTTGATGGAGGGGAAGCCCTTGCGGTTGATGGAGACTCTACTGTGCGTACTTTGGATATATAAATGCTTATGTATTTTGTGCTAATGACATGTACAACTGTGAAACTGAAGGAATTATTTATGCCCTGAGATGTTCTTGTGGTCTTGTGTATATATAGGAGAGAGTAAGCGTAAATTTAAAACAAGACTGCAAGAACATATTAGGAATATTATTAATCGGAAAGAAGAAAGTCCTGTGGCTAAGCACTTTATGCAGGTTCATGATTCTAATCCTGATGGCTTACAAGCCATGATTTTGGAACAAATGCATAAAGGAGTGTATTCTGATGAATTATATAAGAAAAAATTGCTGTATAAAGAAAGTATTTTTATCTTGAAATATGATCATTTGTATCCTTGGGGTCTTAATGTTGAGTGTAACTGGAGGTTTTTAATTTAATTTTGTATGTGTTTCTTTAATGTTTTTGTTAGGTAGTATGTAATTTATGTGATTGAATATTTATTGATTAATTGTTTTATTGTTCAGTAATTTAACTGTAATGAATTTGTAATGTTTTAGACTCCTTGAAGGCATTAGCCGAAGCGCTAGAGGTGAATAAAAGGCTGTGTGGATTCTTGCCTGTTGTTTTCTTGTATATAGCATTTTTTTGTGGTTATTTTGTTGTATGATAGCTATTGCAGCCCCTATCATTTTGGTGTTGTGAGTGTTAAAAGTTCCCTGCTTGTTTACACCGGTGGTGTAGAGTGTGGGAAAAACCAGAGGGGAAGGTGTTTGCATAGTTTATAGTAGTGTTCTGGGCTGGGTTGGGCTGGTCTGCTGCCTGTGTAATTGGCTGATTCTGATACATTTCACCTGCCAGCTATGCTGGTTCTCCTTGATTACCTTCCTACTGCTGTTTATCCTTCCCATTGCCTTCCCTATTTAAGCCCGGGTGCACGCTGTGGAAACAGAGTGCACAAATGTGCACACTGCTGCTAGTTCCTGGTTTAACTTTTTTTTCCGTCTTTAAAACCCGGTGCGTGGCACGCACACCTGCTTAGGCAATGTAAAGAGTGCTAGGCAGGTTTAGATAATCCCCTAGCTTAGCTGTGCTAAGTGATGAGCAAACCCGAGCCACAGGACTCCAATCCGCTTACAGTATGCCTGACACCCCTCCCATGATGTCAGCTAACTCCTAGGTTTGCACCAAGCTATTCCTACTCTTACACTGTTGGGACCTGCCTAGCATGCTGGGGAAAACTGGGATTCACTATCATTCCCCTCATTTGCACAGGATTGCCTGCTAATGCAGAGTTACATGTCTCACACTGTGCCTCCCCCCTTAGCAACCACTACTCACTAGCCATGTTGTCTTCTGCCTGCCATTGACTTGCATGGCAGAATTGTGATTTTAGTTAGGGTGCTTAATTTAGGTTTCTTTTGTTATTTTCCCCCGATCCTGTTTGCGTGACGCTGCCCTACAATTAAACAGCCGAGATCAGCTAAAAAAAAAATAAAAGTTGAGTTTTGTATTTATTTCACTGTTTGCAATGCCAATAGCCTTATACTTGGCCATTGGCATGCTTACTGCATGATATGCAGCCTTTATTTGGAGCTGTCACAGATCCGTTTTGGATTTTGTAGAAATGTACTCAGTTACTAACTGAGTACATTTCTGCAGATTGCACTAGTCCTGCATGGCTGGTTGCAAGCTTCCTGGATTGCAAAATTATCTAATTTGCATAGATTTCTCCTGCAATTGGGGTGATTTGCATACAGGGGCCTAGTCCATGCAGGATTAATGCAGGAGCGCTTATGCACGTCCCTGCAGGCTGTTCCTGGATCGCACAGCAGACATATTGCCTGCTAGAGCTCCTGCACCGATCTTCCATGCCGTGCAAGGTATAGAGAATCTGGGGGAGAGTGTTCATGCCTGTGGCAAATCCATGTATGAAATTTAAAAATACTAACAGTCAGCAGGTACTGAAAGAAAATGCAGTTTGCTTAGTTGAGGAATTACCGGCAAGTACAAATAGTTCCTATTATAACAGCAATAGTAAGAACATACACTGGTCTACTTAATGTATTTACAACAAATAATCATTAACAGCATCCATACCTTATACAAGTGTGACAAAAACATATAATAACTAATATTGTCTATTCCTAAAATACTTGCACATCACTAGGACACACTGGGAAATCATGTATATGAGGGGAAGAGTGGAAAATCAAAGATAGCATGTAATGCTACCATAGGATTAAATCAGCACATGGAATTATGGGAGAAATGGCCAGTGAGTAAAGAGATTGGCCAATCACTTTTACGAGCTAAAAATGTGGTGAGTATGCAACTGTTCATGTTGCCTATCACAAAAAATAAAACAAAACAATCAGTAAGACAGTCTTGGATGCTCCTCTGAAACCCTGGTAAGCTGCCAGCTAGACAAATGTAGTATATTGAGCAATTTAGCAGCCTAAAATCAGAGTACAGAAGAATATGGGGCCAGATTTCTTATAAAGGGTGGTTTTACAAATGTAGCTAAACACTAATAAAGAAATAAGTTTAAAGTTTAGCATATAAAATCGCTTCCAGTTTGAAGGGAAAAAGCAGGTGGAGGTGTTAGTGGGGGCAGGCGACCAGAGATGTTCTGGTGATGTGCAGCTGGAGAAACAGACCTCTTTTAGTATTCAGTAGTTTAAGAAATAATACTAAACTAACATAGGCAGTTACAGAAAGCACTTTAGCTTAGGTTTCTTTGACCATTCTGTTGAGTTAAACATGCTGGGCTAGGACCTGGTGCTGTGGTTTTTGTTCTCTTTCCCTGGTCGGGTTGGTTGCAGGAACCAGGGCTTTACAGTGAACAGAAAACACTTTAGCTTAGTCAATCAATTAATTAAACAATTGCTGCAAGATAGCCCATGAAAAAAAAGTATTCTGACTAGTGAGTTTACCTAATTAACAGATTAATAAAATAAAATTAAATAAATAAAATCACTAACCATTTCTCTCAATAGGTAGGACTATCAGCAAAAATGTTTTCATTCCACTAGCGCATTTTCTACAGCAGTCTGCCTGTAACTAAAAGAAAGTTAAAGATAATGAAGTCTGAAGTACCTTGTTCTGTGGCACAAAGAGATGGAGCTTCGAGTGTGATGCAGGGCTCTTGGGTTCAGTTAGTGGACCCAATTTATGGGGTAAAACAAAAAAAAAACCCAAAAAACAACAAAAAGCAAACTGTAGAAATCACACAAATAAATGGCCAGAGAAGAAGCAAAACTCTTATTTAATGAAATACAGTTACTGTATTTCATTAAATAAGAGTTTTGCTTGCAGTCTCGCCATTTTTTTTCCAATTTATAGGGTATCAGGTGAGAGGTAAGAAGGGGAGAAATTTTGCTAGTTCACCTATCCCATAAAGTTGCTGTAAATAAGGAGAAATGTGTTGAAATCTCATCCACTATTATAGATCCACAGTGATATCATTGTAAGCTGAATGTCGGACAGGACAAAATTTATTTGGCATTTGTTTACCAGGAAAGTCCGATTGGGCATAAATTCCATTTTCAGCGGAGGTCCAGGGAGAAACGATCCAACATGCATATTCAATTAATGAACTATATGACATTATCACATGAAGTGCAGTAAAAATAGTAGAATCAACATACAGGATAAATAAAGTCAGATCAGAAAACCATACAGTGAATATTAAACTACAGTCATAGGATACTCAACACCTAGTAAAGTACAATCAATAGTGATAACCAATGTTAAATATGTTAAGCATTTTAAATATGGGCAAAAGACTAAAGGAAAGATATTTTTGCAGTTGGAGGACATTAGGAAATGGAGTTAAAGTAGGGCGCTATCAGAGAAGTTACTGGTGCTTTAGCTAATAAGAGAAGGGTCAAAAGGAAAGGGAAAAGAAGAGCAAGGGAAAGGGGAAAGGAAAGAAGGAAGAGAGGAAGAGAAATGTAGGAATACTGTTCCACACCTTGGCTACTGAGCAGAGATATAGGCAGTGACTCATTTTTTCAGTTACTGGATTTCAAGGAGGTGTTTCTCAGATGAGTGAAGAGGGTGATTAAGGAGGTAATGGTTAAGAATGGTGCTGGTTGCTGGGCGGGATGAGGATGTGTATATCATTGTATGAGCAAGGAAGAGCTGGGTGAGCTTGAGGTAGTCTGGTAACTCAAGCCAGTTTGCATATCTGAGGGTAGAGCAATGGTGGAAGTTGTATGACCAACTGGCTGCAAACCTAGCTACTTTGTTATAAAGTTTTGATCTTAGGGAGATCTGAATATTGGTGAAAATGGGTGAGGCATATAGTAGTGAAGAGTGGGGGTATGTATTGGTTAGAGTAGCTTATGAGAAATTGGAAAGGAGTATTTTTGATCTATGGGGCATACCCAGTTTTTGGTGTGTTGATTTTATGCCCTTTTGAATATGAAGATCAAATGTAGTTGATCATCTATTATGACGCAAAGTAACTTTGTGTGAGGTACAATTTCAATTTCACTATTGTTGAGACAGGATATTTTGAAGGTGTCTTTTATGTGTGTTTGGGATTTGGGGAGAAATAAGAGCAGTTTTGTTTCATTTGGATTTAGGAAAAGCTGATTGTCACTGAGCCAGTTTTCAATAGAGTTTAAAGCAAGCTGAGTGACAGAGTGTAATTGAAAAGGACTATTTAGAAGAGCAAATGACAGTGCAGTCATCTGCATATTGTATAAATGGAACAGCATCTCTCTCTCTCTCTATATATATATATATATATATATATATATATATATATATATATATATATATATATATATATATATATTCTCTCTCTCTCTCTCTATATATATATATACTCTCTCTCTTTATATATATATATATATATATATATATATATATATATATATATATATATGCATATATATATATATATAGGTCTGATTTAAATGATTGAAATGTCTGTAGCCCTACTTTTAAAATACTGAGACCAGAAAAGTGAAAACTCACAATGCTATTTTAAATACCCGATGTGCACAAAACCATAACAATACAATTCTGACTTACCTTCTAGTAAACACAATTATTAAACTAACAATTAATACCATAGCAACGGCGCACCATCATTTAAAAAAAAACTATGTACCTAACCTCACCTACACCCTGACCACCAGCCAATACCCGCATAACCTAAGAAAATCCCACTGAATTTTCATGACAGTATCTACAGCACCAACATGAGTATTCATTGCAGATTCCTAAATTCAAAAACACAGTTATTTATTTTCTACTTTTACGTTTTTCACAGGGGGGCTGCACTGCCCTGCAGCCCCTCACTCCCCCTGCAAATTAAATATACCAACTCTGAGATCGTACTACAGTACAGAAATGAGTGGATTTCCTGTTCTGCTCAGCTAGCAAAGCTGGCATTTGAAACATTCAGTCTTCTGAGCATTGGTATAGTGAAGTTTCACTTATATAAAACTTCACTTTTCTGAGCTCTGTGTTTTAAAAGTCGGTCTACTGACATTTTGATTGTGTCTAGTAGACCCATATATATATATATATATATATATATATATATATATATATATATATATATATATATATATATATATATATTAGATAGATAAAAATCTAAGAATGATGGATTGCTTTAGTCCAGTTCTTGTCTTAGCAAGAAATATGGCTACAGCCAAGCAGTGAAGGAATAAGGATGAAGAGGGGCTTGATACCTTGTGTAGGAAGGGCCAAAATGCCTCTTTCTCCCTGTCTATACATGCGCAAACACACACACACACACACACACACACACACACACACACACACACACACACACATATATATATATATATATATATATATATATATATATACATTTAGATATACATATTTTATATGTATACAGTATCCTGGCTCACCTGCTTCCATAATCTCCCTAATGCATAGACTATTGGTACGCTGCAGTTCCACAGTCTAGTTTTGCAGTCTGATCTCCATTAAGTGTCTTCATGGTCTTCAGGTCCTGCCAGCAACAAAATGATTTCTTCTGAGTATTCCATGTCTTTCCCACTTCTCGAAGACCTGCGACTTTATATACCTATTCATTTGTCTTTCTACTTGCACATATTGCCTGTGCTATGCCTGAAAGTGATCTGCAAGGTTCAGTACACTTATTCTCTTATTATATGATTAAACAGATAAACCATGGTGCAGACTTTGAGCTCTTTAAATTATAGCATTTAGAGATTCTTTCCTAAGTATTTTTTTGCTCAGGCTCAAAAGTTTGTCAATTTTAGTATATGATGTCAAATTTTGATGCATTATGTGTTTAGTTTATAAGTCAAATTCCCCATGTTTAACAGTTGTTATAATCCAGATCACCATATGTACTTGAATGTAAAAACTTTTTAGTTAGTCCTTATTCATTTGAAACCATAGGCCTAATGCAATGCTCTTTGCATTATGGTCTTTTTATGTGGTACATAGTAAGTCAGGATGCTCATTGTCTGCTGTTTACTCTGCCAAATCCATCAATTCATAGAGTCTATTTTAGTCCTATGAGATCTGAGTGAGTATATGCCAGTGAAGATATTCATATTATTAACAACAAAGTACATGATTTAGATGCAGTATTACACTGAGAAGAATAAAACAGAAAATAAAGAAATATACAGAATAGTAATATTTCTGATATGATGATGCACAAAAAAATCATCACTGAAAATAATCTTAGAAAGTACGTGTGAAATGACTCTTTATATTTTTTTCAAAATTTGAAGTACATTTTTACTCATAACTTGCTATTTTTTGCTTCAGGGTCATTGTGTAACATCTGCAACTGTGAAGCTTGATCTACATTGTCTCTTGCCTCGTGTATATTGCTTCTATCTTCTCTTTTACTTTCTAAACATTTTGGTGAAATCTTGCCCTATTGCAAGTCAACATTCTGCACTGATAAATGTATGTTTCTATATTATTTTGGACATTCTACCATGCAACTGTCTAATCTATCCTTGCAAGCAATGATCATTTTCTGTTCCTGCATTTGGTTAGTAGGAGCCCGTATCACCCAGTGGGAAATTCTTAAAGTCTAAGAGATGGACTTTGCTTTATGGGAATTCCATCCTCTGCTTTGGTGATAAGATGGAGAATCAAGTCACTGACTGCCATGAGATATGCAATGTACACAATGCCAGTCCCTTTTCAGGTTTCCGTGTATCTTACAGTTTTTCACATACAGTCATCATATACACCCAGTTAAATAGTGCAAAACACTTTTGACTCTTCTGTCTGGAACTGATAAAAATACTAATCACTGTGCAATGAGTTAGAGTAACAGTTTAATATGCTTGATTGCAATTTGGAGACATCTCCCCTTAACTGCAGTACCAAATACCCCAACACAAACCTACTACAACATAGAGCACACTACTATGGCATAAACCCAAACCTACTATGACATAAAGCACACTACCAAAGAGACATGCGTATTGAACTGGCTTGAATTCCCCCATTACCTAACATACACCCTGTGAAGCCCGTGCACTGGCCCAGTAACCAAGGAGCCTCAATCCTCAACACTAACACCAGCGAGGGACATGCTCATTGGGAGGATTAGTACACACACAGTAAAGTACAATTTCTCTTAAGAGTTAACAGAGATCAGAGTCATTCTAGGGCTGGTTTCTTCCTTTCTCTCCAGATCCCCTGTAAGACTCCCCACTGGCACAGCTATAGGGTTCAGATCCTAGCCATGAGGTCCAAGCCAAAACCTCCAGCACCCACTCTGTCCAACCAATGCTTCGTGTCCCTGCCCAAGTAGCTGACACACACACACACACATGCACACACACACACACACACACACACACACACACACACACACACACACACTTTGAGATTTGATTGATATACAAACACAGACACTCCTGGTGAAGGCTGGCACAGGTTCACTAGCTATGCCCTCTTTTGCCCAGACTGTAAGGTAGAAAGTACTGTCACCAACCACCCTTATCAGCTACTATAAAGGACCTTACCAAAGGCATCCCAATCTAGACTACTCTTACTGTATTCCTATCTATCTTTAAGAGAAATCACTGTACCTAAATAACTTACTTAGAGACCAAAGCAAGTGCTGGTGATGTTGTCAGATCCAGAATAAAATACAAAATGCACTGACTTTCTCTCTGTAATAGTTCTTAAGTTAATAATACACATTACTGCTGAATCATCTCAGATTACAGCATTCTAGTCACCTCTGCCTAAGTTTCCCAGGCTAGCAGGAACTTACAATTTTAACATGTCCTTTTAAAAGTACCTATCTCTTAGAAGCTGACAATTGACTCTTAGAAGCTTGCTTGAAACTGAAAGTCATAAAACAATTACCTCGGAAACCTGTAATTATCTCTGTTTCCAGACAATAGAAAGAAGCCCCTAGCCTAGACATCCTGTCTCTTAGCTGAGATGAACCAACTTTATAACACATCATAAAACTCTTTACTTATCAACTTATTTTCTTAAGAGTTTTGCAAGTTAACTCAGTATATTCCAACTTTTACTATGAAACTATACATTTGCCTTGGCATATAGTGTATGCACATTTCTGCTCTTTTCCAGCAGGGTGCACCGAGGTTACAATCTTGAAGCTCAGTGCAGGACATATAGTTTTCTTACATTTTTAAGGCAAGCATACAAATCATATTACTATTCACAAATGGAATAGAATTATTTACAAAATTCTATCTACCTGGCTGGCAGTGTCACATTTCTATATAAATCATATTAATGTTTTCAAGAGACATATAATTATTTACAAAAATTCCAGCTAGCTGGGCTGGCAGCATCTCAGTTTATCACATTTCTCCCCCCGACGAGAACTCAAGTTGTTTTTCAAGAGTCCCTTGAGAAACATTGCTTGAGTGGGTTGAGCCTCTCTGGGAATACCTTATCCCATTCCCTATCTTGAGATTGCAGCTGCTTTGGCATTGCTGACCCCTGTACCATGCTGCACTGTCCCATCATAGGACTGAAACCCTAAGCTCCACCACAGTAATGTGGGATTTTCCTGGCTGGCTCCCTGTAGCCATAGATCCCCCCTCTGCCTCCTCCTACCTTGTACTGGAAATACTCAGCACAAGGGCCTACCTATCATGGTAAGGTTTCATCATGCTTACATGGTACAATTTGTGCTCCTGCCTCCTGCCTAGCAGTTGCACCATGTAGTTAACATCACTGACCCTCCTTACCACTTTGTAGGGTCCCTCCCAAGCTGCTTGCAGTGTGTTATGTCCGACAGGAATGAGAACCATTACCTGCTGCCCCACAGCATACTCTCTAGCTCAAGCATTCCTGTCATACCAGACCTTTTTCTGCTGTTAGGCTTCTGCCAGGCTCTCCCAGAACAAGCCCATGAGTTTCCTGAGCCTTTTCCTGAGGTTTAGGACATATGCCACAACAGACTCCTTGTGGGCTTCACACTCCCCATCCCACTCATCTCGAATTAAATCTAGACGCCCTCTTATTCTATGCCCATACAGCAACTCAAAGGATGAAAACCTGAGGATTCCTGGGGAACCTCTCTGTAAGAAAACAACAGAGGGGGATAAATGTTTGTCCCACTCCCTCTTAAACTTTTCTGAAAAAGCCCTTAGCATGGACTTGAGTGTAGAGTTTAACCTCTCAACAAGACTATTAGTCTGGGGATGGTAGGGGGTGGTCTTTAGGTGCTTCACCTCAAAGTACTTCCACAGACAAGCCAGCAGGTCTGACATGAAGTTCGCACCTCTGTCAGTCTGTATTTCTTTTGGGAAACCTACCCTGCTGAAAATCTCTAACAAAGCATTTGCCACCTTTTCTGCCTCAATGGAGGACAGAGCCACTGCCTTAGGGTATCTTGTACCATAATCTACTACCACTAGGATATACATTTTCCCTGTGGAACTTGGAGTACTCAGAGGCCCCACAATATCCATAGCTACCCTCTGAAATAGCTCCTCAATCACAGACAAAGAAATCAAAGGAGCTTTCACCTTGTCTCCTGCCTTGCCTACCTTTCACACTGCTCACAGGTCCTGCAGTACCCTGTTACAAGTCTGGAAATCCCAGGCCAATACAAGTTCTGCATAATATGTCTCTTTGTATGTTTTATGCCCATATGACCTGCAAAGGGAATATCAGGAGCTATGGCTAGAAGGACCAACTACTGTATCCTCTCACCTTCTAGCCCTCCCTCAGGGCTCCACTCTCTATACAGTAACCCTTTGTCCCAGTATACAGAATCCCCCTTCCCTTGAAAATCAGGTGCCTAACTAGCTGCCTCTCTCTCAGGCCCTGTAATGTAGGGTCTGAGAGCTGGGCCTGTCTCAACTGTCTCTTTGTAACCCTTCCCAGCTCTCCTTCCACAGGAAGTCTGCTATCCTCTGACAACGGTGCCTCACTGTCAGCCTGGGTACTACTACTCACCTCTGCCCTTGCAGTCACTCTGTCCGTGGGAACATCAGTACCCACAAACAGCTGTGGCTTACCTTCAGTCTCACTGCTACAGGGTAGCTCCCATCCTGAAGTAACCACCTCATCAGTCCTAGCTGTCTGGGTCTCTCCCAGGCTACTAGATTCCCATGCTTGTCTCCAAGCCTGACTGTGTGTAACTGCATCCACACATAGTACTGCATTATCAAAATCCTTCTCTGTCAGGACATCTGCAGGATGGTAGTTTGGTACCCTTGTTGTCTCAAGACAACCTACTGTTGGCATTTTGTCATTCCCACTTACTGGCTTCCTCATCTTTTTTTCCACACCTTGCCTCCATGGACATCTATATGCTACATGGCCTCACTAGTTGCATTCAAAAATTTAACCCTAGGTCCTGGATGTCTACCTGGACTAGTGGCTTCCCCTGGTTCTGTTATATTCTGTTGGGACAGTCTGCGCTGCCCACTATGGGTTCCCTTAGACCCATGAGCAGCACTGGGGGGTCCCTTTCCTGTGCAGTGATGCCCTGCTTGCTAGGTATAGGTCTCCCTTCTTCCCCAACACATCTACAGTAAGGCATTGTCTATCAGCTAACCAGATCCTCATGTCCTCAGACAAAATGCTAAGGGCTTGTTTCCTCACTAAAAGGTCTGCCAGCCCTTCAAAAGTGGTGACTTGACATCCACTCACCCACCTATGAAAATAAGTGCTTAGTTCAGCAACATATTCACACACACTTTCTTCTGCCTTGTGTCTATGCTCATGAACCTTTTTGCTATAAGCTTCAGGTGTTAGCTTAAAAAAATCTAGCAAACACTTCTTTATAACATTATAATTTAAAAAGTCATTATCAGACAGTAGGGATGGAATATTTACAGCTTTACCATGGAGTAAGGGGGTCAGGAACCATACCCAGACCCCTTGGTCAACATTATACTGCTTACATACCCTCTTAAACATATGAATGAAACTATCAAAATTATCCCCCTCTGTAAACTGTGGAAGAAATTTACTGACCTCTGTTTCTTCTGGGATTCAGTTACATCCTTCCCCATTACCTCCATGCCTCTGGTGAAGAGTCAGCATCTCCTTTTCATGTTGCCTCTGCCTCTCCTTCTCCTCAGCCTCCAGGCATAGCAGTTTCTCATTTTCCTCAGTCTCTAGATGTCTCAGTCTCACTGCTGCTTCTATTTCCAAATGCTTGGCCTCCAATTCAAGTCTCTTTAGCTCCAGATGGATTTTTAAGTCATTTGTAGAAAGGTTGAGCTGTCCATTCTCTAAGTGTTGTACATCTCCACGACCAGTCTGATCGTCCTCCTGGTTGCTATTCTGTGATGCAGCTGTGACCAAAGCTACAATCATGTCTACTTTAGTCAGGTTTTCATGCACCAGTCCTTTAGACTGGCACATCTCAGTGAACTGTCTCCTTGTTAACTTGCCATACTCATCTGCTGATATGCTTGCCTGCTCTCCCTGACTAAGCTAGCAAAAGAAATATAACAATTATGATATGAACTCTGAATGTTCACTGCATGGCTGATTTAGAGTACAAAAACACCTTCAGTGATCACTGTACACACACTCTGCAGGAATTCAATATTCACACCACTACAAGCCAATTAATATGTGATGTGACTAACTCACCACTATCAACCAATTAATATCTGATGTGGATATCCCACAACTGCCAAACAATTAATATGTGATGTTACTGCACTGGCCCAGAAATCAAGGAGCCTCAATCCTCACCACTAACACCAGTGAGGGACATGCACATTGGGAGGATGAACAGTACACACACAGTAAAGTACAATTTCCCTTAAGAGCTCACAGAGATCACAGTCAGTCTGAGGCTGGTTTCTCCCTTTCTCTCCAGATCCCCAATAAGACTCCCCACTGGAACAGCTATAGGGTTCAGATCTCAGCTGAGTGGTCAAGCCAAAAGCTCCAGCACCCTCTCTGTTCAACCAGTGCTTTGTGTCCCTGCCCAAGTAGCCGATACACACACACACACACTTTGAGATTTGATTTATATACAAACACATAGACACTCCTGGGGAAGGCTGGGACAGGTTCACTAGCTATGCGCCCTTCTGCCCAGACTATAAGGTAGAAAGTACTGCCACCAACCATCCTTATCAGCTACTATAAAGAGCCTTACCAAAGGCATCCCAATCTTACTGTGTAATGTTACTATTATCTAAATGGTAAGTGTGACCAAACTAAGGCTATTCCAGAGTGGCCTGTACAGTATCACCAAATACATGCAAGTACTCTAAGAGCTTAAATATCTGTAAGCAAACCAGTCACAATTAAAAGGTTTAAATGTATTTAATAATAAATAATAAAAGCACACGACAATACTCATTAACTCAACATAGTGACAGTAGAGTGTACAATCACGGGAAATTCTTTAAAACATTGTAGGACAGTCTCACATAAATACAGAAAACATCTAGATTACTCTTACTGTATTCCTATCTATCTCTGAGAGAAATCATTGTACCTAAATAACTTACTTACAGACCAAGGCAAGTGCTGGTGATGTTGTCAGATCCAGAATAAAATACAAAATGCACTGACTTTCTCACTGAGATAGTTTTTAAGTTAATAATACACATTACTGCTGAATCATTTCAGATTACATCAATCTTGTCACCTCTGCCTAAGTTTACCAGGCTAGTAGGAACTTAAATTTTTAACATGTCTCTGTTAAAAATACTTATCTCTCAGAAGCTGACAATTCTCTCTTAGAAGCTTGTTTGAAACTGAAAGTCGTAAAACAATTACCTTAGAAACCTGTAATTACCTCTGTTTCCAGACAAGAGAAAGAAGCCCCTAGACTAGACATCCTGCTCTTAGCTGAGATAAACTCACTTTATAACACATCATAAAACTCTTTACTTATCAACTTATTTTCTTAGAGTTTTGCAAGTTAACTCCGTATATTCCAACTTTTACTATGAAACCATACATTTGCATTGGCATATGGTGTATACACATTTCTGCTCCTTTCCAGCAGGGTGCACTGTGGTTACAATCTTGAAGCTCAGTGCAGAACATATAGTTTTCTTACATTTTTAAGGCAAGCATACAAATCATATTACTACTCACAAATGACATATAATTATTTACAAAATTCCAGCTAGCTAGGCTGGCAGCATCTTGGTTTACCACACACCCAAACAACTCTTGCCCACAAACTGATCAATAACCCAGACAAGTGTACTTCTCTTCAGAATATTCTGGAACCATACACTCCTCCCAGAAATCTTCACTCTAGGAACAAAAAACTCATAAACATAACTCAACCCAGCAATCGAGCTGGACAATGCCTTTATTCATACTCTGTTGTCAAACTATGGAACCACTCTTTCCCAGCTAACTATGAGTTTGCCCCACCTCCCCTCCAAATGAACTCATTAAACATTTGCTTCACCTTTTTCAAAAAAAATGTTTACTGGAAGAATTCAAAGTATTGTCCAGCACAATCATATTGTGGTATTATACACATTTGCAGTACTTGTATCCTTTGAGCTTTATCTAGTCCTAAAACCTTTCATTTCTATAACTGATCCTTAGTTTTAGTATAACATTTATCAAATCTGTTTTTAAAGTCTTCTCCGCTGTGTTACCTATCCATGCTCCCAGATACCTCATTTGTTCTGCCCAGAGAATCTCCCTTCATCTTCCCTCTTCCCCCTTCTCCCCTCCTAAATTGTATTGCTTTTGTTTTTTTCTCTATTCACTTATTAGCCTGACACTGCTCTAAAACCTTGCAGTATCTACCATAATCTATATCTTTATCTTAGCTCCCAAATGTTATTAAAATATAATTTCCATATAGGGAGATCTTTTTATCTCTACCCCAATTCTAACCTCTCACTATGAATTGCCTATTGCTATCGCCACTGACTCAAGATATATTGCAAACAGTAAGGGTGACACAGGGACAACCCTGTCTTGTGCCCCTTCTTATTTCTGTCTGTTGTGATAGTCTTGATCTGATTTTAAGCATCGCCCTTGCTCCCCTAAACAATTCCTTTAACATATTAACCTAGATCCCAGGGAATCCCTATCTCTCCATTACTTAAATTAAATGCTACCTGCCATTCTACCCGCATCACCCAACTAAAATTTGTATAAAACATTTATAATCATGATTAAGGACTGATAGTCTATATGAAACAAGATAAAGAGGGTCCTTCCCCTCCTTAGGTCTCACCGTTATTACAACTTCTTTCCAAGAATCAGGTGGGTTAGCTCCTTCCATTATACTATTAAATAATTTTAACTAGTAGGTGATTACAACCTTTGTTAATCCTCCAAGACTCAGTGGGATTACCATCACTCTCCAGTCATTTCCCCTTTGCTAAGTCTTCATACACTCCTTCCAGTTCAGCTCTTGTTATGCTGCAAATCATCCCTTCCTTATCTCCCTGTTCTAGTCACTCTAACTCTGGCATCTGCCATCCCTGCCCCTCCAGCTCTCCCCCTTGCTCCCTTCTTCATTCAGACTTATACAACTCTTGATAATTTTCCCTAAGGACTCCCAATATTCCCTCAAGCATATCTTTTTCTTCCACCCTTCTCTTCTAATCCTGTAAATTCCTCTTTCTATTTCTCTTTGTCTGAGCCTGATGGCTTTGGGGTATTAGAAAAACAAACACTTTTTCCGCTGCTATCCTCTTTTGCCATATCTTTTCATCTTCCCATCTCTGCACTTTTTGTTTAATCAGCCTCTCTCTCTTCCTCTCCTCTCTAGCTTTATGTATCCCTTTCCTTTGTATCACGGCTAACTCTTCCAGTACTGTTTCCTTTTGTAATACTCTACTCAGCATTTGTTGCCTCATTCTTTCCTGAACTTGCAGCTTGATATTTCGTTTTGTGTTATCCCGCCTTCCTTCTACCACTCTTTGTTCTTGTTCTACCTCTCTCTGTTATCTCTCCTTTCAATAAAGTCATTAGAGACCCTCCAGTGACATTCCAGGTTGACTACCAAGAATAGTTTAATTCTAAACTCTACTACTGCATGATCCAACAATGTAAGTGGATCTGTTATTGTTCTTTGTGCTAGTGACTGATATTCCTGTGAAAAATAGCTGTCCAGTCTCGCCCAACTATTATATGTCCTCACCATTTCTAAACCTTCCACTTCTTCTGGCCAAAGTCTCTACTCCTACTCTGGTTGTTAAATCTTGGAACTCCCTACCTTTTAATGTCAGAACAGTAACTTTTTGTTGTGTCTTTCGGCTTTTCCTGGTTATGGGTCGCCACAGCAGAACTCCGGTCCGCTAATGATTGGCAGTAGATTTTTACGTGCTGAGTTTCCAGCCCTGATGCACAACCTTCAACAAAGGTACACCCATTCATGCATGTCTCCACACAGAAGACATTCTAGCTGAGAATCTAACAGGACAACGTCTTACTGTGAGGTGACAACGCTACCGCAGCACCACTACCGCAGTTCTAATCTTTCTTAATTCAAACTCTTAGTAAAAGAATACTTAAGCAAATCATGGACATATACCTGTTCTCATCCTGGATGAAATTGGCTATGTTTGTACTCTCTGTACTCTGTCTGTCCTTGGTAGCTCTCTCCGCTCTTTCATTCACAATTCCTCTCTCTCTCCCTCTTTCTCTCTCTCTCTCTCTCTCTCGCTCTCTCTTTCTATAATCTTCTGTCTCCTCCTCCTTACTGATCTGGCCTTTCTCCTATGAGCACCTTACAATTTACACAATTTTAGCACTATGTCTTCCCTGTCTGCTTGAACTATGCGTTTTCTTGCCTCCCAACCTCTTATATTCCCCTTTTCACTCTCTAACACCTCTGTCACATTATCTGACTGTACTTTACCCCTTTCTTTTGTCCTTTTTAAGTACTCAACACTTACCCAATTATTAACTTGAAAGCACAAAACAGTCTCTTTCTCCTTAACCCTCTCTCTCTCTCTTGCATCTCTACATTAAAACACTGTACTAGAATGCCTTTTCACAAAGACTGTACTACACCATTAAGACTGTACTATAATACCTTTTGTACTTTAAAGAGTGCATTGTATTACCTGCTTCTCATGTCACTGTTTTACTGTACTGCATTTTCTTCCTCTTACAAGTTTTACCATAACTGTAATTATTACATATATGTACTTTCTGTTTTGTTTATTCTGTAATAAATTTTTGTAACATGGAGCTTTTCTCCCTGGGCCTCCACGAAAAGGAGCTCCTTTTGGACCAGTCGGACTTTCTCGGTAAACAAATAGCAAATAAATAAATATATGTGTCAATAAAAGGTATTCCTGTCACCAGTTTGCTATACCTTCCTTATTTTAGTAATATCCACCATGCAAATAGATGTCAATAGTCCCACAAATATCTACCCTCCCTTTTTATTCTGTGTGCCCGTGGTCCTCCACTTACCTCTTCCCTGTCCACTGTCAGATTTCAATCTCTTATATACAGTACTACACCCTCTTGAAAGTATCCCAGCTATGTCATAATGTCACTAAGTGCCTTAGTTTTTATACCAGGAGGTATATACACTGTCATCACAGTATTTAATCTTCTTTCTGACTTCCCTTTAACTACCCTTGCCATCTATTAACTTATCTACAACTTCTAATGGCCAGTCTAGCCTTCTTAACAATATCACCCCATCATGCCAGAACCTCCACATTCTCTGATTTAGCCTTTAGACACTCAAATCTCCCCTCCGCTGCTTCTGTCCTTGCTGTCAGCTGCTGGTTCTCATCTAGTAAGTCTGGTATTACCATTGTATATTCATTTAATCTATACACCACTTCATCCAACCTATTCTCTTGCTTCACTACACGCTCTTGCAATGTTTGCTTAACCTCCTTAATCTCTCTCCAGAGGCTTCCAGGGTAATCACCTCATTTTAATATCTTGATCTGTTGTCATTCTATTCTTCTCTTTACTCTTTTCTATTTGCTGTCTCTTAGCCTTATTTTTCCTCTTCATGAACTCTGTTACTTTCACTTTATCTGCTGACGCACAATTCACTCCCCGGTGTTCAAGTCTCTTACGATGTTATCTCCTACTACCCTGCAGAGTACTGTGATACTGCATCTGGTTATCACACCATCATAGCAGAAATCCCATTGATTATACAATTGTGTCATGTTTGCCACATTTCAAGAATGGTGCAATCCTTGATAATGCATAATTAAGTAAAAGGGTATATGAGGTAAAGTCCTTATGGGGTTGTTGGGGCTCAGCCCCCCCAAAAAAAAAGCACTGGAAATGCCTTTTTTTCAGGGAGCTAACTCTATGAAATACCAGTTCAATCTATTTGATCTCTGCATGTTAGACTATGCCAAAATTTAACATGTATGATACTACACTGGTCCCAGGAACATGGTACTGTCAGACAGATTAACATTAACATTGCTATTTAATTTTATTTAAATGTATACACTCTTGAATTTTCTTATACATAGGTCTCTAAATGTTTCCAGGATTACATTATGATGGTGACAACTTCATGAAATCCATTTAATATGGCTTTTGTTGGTAATTCGCTCACAATTTTAGATATTTCAAAATATGTGATTGTTTTATTCATTTTCTGATTCCTTTTTTTTTCAATTTAGGGTCACAGCAGATCAAACCGTATCCCAGCTAGCAAAGGGAGTAAGACAGTGAACCAGTCATACATGAAACAACTGAACATTACAGGATGTGCACACGCACACACACACACACACACACACACACACACACACACACACACACACACACACACACACACACACACAGCTATGAGCAAATTAGAAATCTAACATTTCTGGTACTTGTCCATCTTTGGGATGTCA